>NC_045719.1:26281763-26302946 GCF_009834535.1 Camelus ferus | reverse complement strand
GCGAGACTAAGGCGTGCGGTTTAAGGACGCTGGGTTTGGTTGGCAGTCATGGAACTGTCTGTGTCTTGACAGACCAGACATGCTGGTCACACAACTGTGTTTATTTGTCAGAACTTGGAAAGTTATACACAAAACCCAGTGAGTTCTAATTTATATAAATTAACTTTTTAAAAGCATCGCTGAGCATTGTTGGAACAAATGGGAATTTCCCCTCGTTATTTGCTTTGGAACTTTCATGGAGGCTGGAGGTTCAGAGCAGTGGATTCTTGTTTGGCTGCAGGTTCTCACAACCCACGATTACCTGTCGCAAGTGCTGTCGCGAAGACCGAGCCAGGTAGGGTTTTGGGACAGTTTCATAGCATTTATGTCCTTCCTTCATGCATTCAGTGAAAATTGATTGAACTTATGGGCATTCTGTGTCCCCAGAAGTGCGCCTGCCCCAGAGAATCCCAGATGGGTAGCTGTAGCCCCTTGTCCTGGGGAGTTCCTCATCTAAGCTCAGCGGTGGGCGTATAGACAGACCCCTGCGGGAACATAGGATGATGCTGTCATAGAATTATAAAGTGAAGTCACCCCCCGAAGAAGGCCTGAAGGCCGCCTCCAGCTGTGGGGCATGGGAAGTGGTCCAGGTGTTCGTAAGGATTTGGATGCCACTTCTAGGAGTTTAGAATGCAGCCTCTGGGTGGCAGGAGCCATGGAGGGTTAAGGAGTGGCAGAAACCAGAGTAAATCATGCTTTGGAAAGAAAGACCGTTCTGGCCACTGCCTCCTTTTTTGTGTGAGTGTGTGTGTGAGTGATGGCAGATGGGGGCGATTCAGGCAGAAGGACCGGTCAGGAGACGGCTGGGTGAAAAGGGATGAGAACTGGAGCAAAGGAGGTGGCACAGGGATTTTAAAAGAAGAGATGCTTCAAGAAAGATGATTTATCTTCTAATTCAGCATGGAGGAGAAAGAGATGCTGACGGGGTGGACAGAGGCACCACTGAACCGGTGTAAGGACCACATGAGGAAGCTCAGATTTGACGTGGGGGAGGGAGAGGAAGGGGGGGTAGGGAAAGTGTGTGTCAGTTGGTGTTTGAAACCAAGATCAATGTGTCTGTGGGGCTGGAAGTGGAAATGTGCAGTTGGTTACTGTGTAGACGGATCGATGGTTCAGAAAAGACATCTTGGCAACACAGACGTGGGTCCTATCAGGGTCCTGGTAGTGGAGACACATTTCCAGTTATTCACTTTTCCTGGGCCTTAGCTGAAGAAAATAGCTGAAGACATCAGCAGTATGCAGTTGGCGATGTGAGATCTTGGCTAAAATGACCAGATGTCCTGAGTTAGCTTCCACGGCGTATGTTGTGTTCAGTCCTGCTTTGCGTTCTGTGTTCAAGCACGTTTGCGTGTCCACGCCCGCCTCTTCCTCGGAGTGTGAGCTTCAGAGAGCTTGCACCTCTTACCTTCAGTTCCAAGAAGGCGCTGGGCACACAGTAGACCAGCATTTTAAGGGGCAAAATGACAAATATACTATTTATTAACCTTTCTCCAGTCTCATGAGACAAAGTGCATTAATTTGCAACAGAAAACAAAGTGGGTTCATCTGTTGTCATCCCCTGGCCGGAGTTAAATTGTAACTCAACATTCATTCTCAGTATTAACTGTCACTAAAATACATTGGGTGAGGGCAACGTTTTTATAAACTTTAAGCAATATAAATCTAGTTCAGTTTCTGGTTCCCCAATTAAAATGATTTCTTTTTCTAAGATTTAATTTAACAAAATACAACTGCTTTAATCTTATTCATCCAATATGTTTTGTGTGAAATCTTTGAAAATTCAAGCCTGTATTTCAAGGACATGATTGGAAAGCCTTTGGGGCCAGAGGAAACTGCCTCTTTCTGCTTCTTGGTTGTTTTCAATGACATTCTTTTCAAAGGAGGATGTAAGTTGAGGGACAGAAGAGGCAGCTCTTGACCACATCGGTCCCTCCATCACCTGAATGGGTTTCCCCTTTGGTTTGAAGTGTGTGACGATGCCGTGTTGAGTCCCAGGAATGAAAGCCCCTCCCTACCTCTCTTGTCGGACACTCTGCAGTAGCTGGTCCTGCTGGGTTACGAGCAGTAGCTTCCTGCCACTTGTGGCTGGTGTTGTGGCCAGACTCAATGCTCCTCTGAGCTCTGTCCTCCAGATGGAGTGGGAGGGCTGCGTGCAGGGGTGCTGTGTGGGCTCAGGATGAAGGCGTGGGAATCCAGTTCCTGGGGGATCCAGCCCTTGATGATCCCTGAGAAGGAACATCTCTGGCCCCATAAAGTTCCTGTCTAGCCTCCTTTTTTAAAACATTATTCAAGCATATTCAGGTTGGACTGATGGAACTTGCTTGCTTTTGCTTGTTCCTGTAGGGCTGGCAGTGTTGTTTAAGTGAAGGGCAAACGGGCTTAGCCTCTCCCCATATCCTGCATTAGTATTGATTGAGGCGGCTACAGAGTGGTTGGAAATGAGTAAAAAGTGTTTCCTATTTCTCAGTCATTAGCCAGTGAAAAAAAAGTTAAAACTTAGGTTATTGCTTCCTGGGAAATTTTATCTCAAAATAGCTCTAACTGCCATTCGGCCGACCAATAAATGATATTCTCTGGTTAATACTCAGAGCTCTGTTCTTCAGCCTTCTTGAAGGACTCTTGGCCTTGCGTTGAGATGGACACATTCCGTCTGTTTTCTGGAGCAGGTGGTAGGTGCTTGAATAAAATCAACATGGTGCTAAGAGGCCTGGATTACAAAACAGGCTGCAACACCCTCACATACCATCATGAGAGTGAATGCATGCACCTCCATGCATCTGTACAAATCGCACCACTTAATGTATTTGCCATACTTTGTATTTCTGTAACACACATGCACACACACATGTGCACACACACGTTATAAAAGAAAAATCTGCAGTCAAATTCTCCATAAGTTGAAGTTGTCAGAGAGGATCCTGTCTTTGTGAACTATGATTAAGAATTATATGATAGTTTGGACAGAGAAGCGACTAGTCTTTTATAGCTGCTTCCAGATAGTTCCTCTCCTTGAGAGAGGAAAGCGTCACATAACCGCCCTGCCCCCCCAACTCTGTGTACTTCCGGTCTCTGCCACACTGATATTCCTACCATCTCTCACCTTCTCCAGAGAACACACTCTCAAGAACCCATTCCAGCCAAGAATCCAAAGATGCAGCACTCTTAGAGCATCGCCAGTGCAGTCTGAGAAGCTTGTCAGGTTTCATTAGGACTGTCGGGCATACACTGGCATTCTAAGATGGCATTGATCAAAACACATGCATCATAGGGTTTCCTGAGAACACGTCTCTTACAGAAAAGTTTTCTAACTTAACCAAATGAATTACAACTCATCAAGAAAGTGATAAAGATCTATTGATCAGATGTATATAAAGGGCTCATTTGTTTATGCATATTATTACACTAATTCTTAGAATGAGATTCTATGAACACTTTAGGTACTTTTTAATTTTTATTATATACTGAACCATGTTTAAGATATAAAGATTAATGTTGCAATTAAAACATTACCTGTGTCTCATGTCTCAAGTATGCTGCTCCAAAATCTTGAGATCATTTACATTTAGTGTGGTAATTGGTGTATTTGCGCTTATTGTCTGTCATCCACTGTTTTTTAAAATTTATGCTATCTCTTCCTTCTCCTTTTCTCCTTTTTCTACCTTCTTTTGGGTGGAGTATTTTTAAATTAAATTTTTATCCCATTTAAAAAATGCACTAGCTGAAACTCTTTGTTTTGTTCTTTGAATGGTTTTCTTTTTTCCCCAGTTTTATTGTGACATAATTGATACACAACATTGCATTAGTTTTAGGTGTACAACATAATGATTCTATGCTTGTATATATTGTGAAATGATTGCACTAAGTTTAGTTAATATCCAGCACCTCACATGGTTACTTTTTTTTTCCTTATATACCTGGTAGTTTTTAATTGGATGCCTACCTTGTGAATTTTACCTTGTTGGGTGCTGGGTATTTTAGTATTGCTGTCAGTATTCCGGAGCTCTGTTCTTCCTGAAGTTAGGTTATTTGGAAAGTTTTGATCCTTTGGGGTCTTGTTTCACCATTTGTCCAGCAGGCAAGGGCAGTGTTCCTTCCCTCTCTGGCCAGCTTTTCACCTCGACTGAGGCAAATCCCTTTTGATTCTTCTGTGCAGCACTGGTTGGTAGGAAGTCCAGTCCTGCTGGCCTTGTGAGGAGGTGGGCACTGTTCCCTCTGATCCTCTCGGCTGGTTTCTCCCTTGGGTTCGTGGAGTTATTTCCTCACATGCACGTGCTGAGCACGACTTGGCCAAACCCTCAAGCAGAACAGTGTACAGATCAGAGTCCTTCTTTGGTCCTGCTCTGCATTCTGGGGCCCTTCTCTGGGAATGTAGCACCCCTAGCCTCCCTGGCCCTCAGCTGAGCCCCCTCATCTGGGGGCCCTGGGCTCTGCCTGCCCTCCTCCCCACCCCAGGCTGCACGTAGACATCTTCTCATGGCAGAAATCTGGGAGCTGTAGTTGGCTTTGCTGAGTTGTTTTTCTTTTCCTCAAGGACCCTTGCCTGATGTTGCCTGAGATTGAGTGTCTTGAAAATCATTGTTTCAGATGCTTGTCTTTGGTGTATTTCTTGCTTGTTTTGTTTTGTTTTGTTTTGTTTTGTTTGTTTTCGCTTGTCACAGGTGGGAGAGTGACTCTGGCCTCTGTAACTCCACCTTGGCTGGAAGCAGGACCCCTCTCATCAATTTGAAGATGTTTTTCCACCCACTGTTGCCGCTAGTGCTGTGTTCAGGCGAATTGCTCCTCCTTTGTAGGAAATGTGCTTTTGCTCTCAGGCTGATTTTAAGATAGTCTTTATCTTTGGTGATCTGTCCTTTAACTAAGATGTTATCTGGATAATTTCTTTTTATTTTTTCTTTTTTGTATTTCATTAGAATGTAATTCAAGAATTGATATCTTTCATCAGGTCTGGAAGGTGTGTACACATTATCTGTTTGACTCTTGTTTCTTTCTTGTTCTTTGAATTCTTTCCTTTCGGAACTCTGATTAGGTGGACCTCTGTCCTCCATGTTGTATTTTGGATAATTAAAATTTTTTTTCTTCTCTGATCTCCTTGTGCCCAAACTGATGATAACTTCATACACTGAGTATTTGTTTCAATATTTACGTTTTTATCTCCTTTCTAGTTTTTGGTTCTTTTGAAAATCCTCTTGCCACTCTAGTCTTTTCTTCATTTTTATTTATTTCAGTAGATGAACTCATTTTACATCCCTTATCTTATATCTCCAGCATCTCAACGCTGAGCAGCTGCCTTTGGTTTCAAATCGTGAAGCTTTGGATTCTTGAGTCTTACAGAGTTTACTATCATCTCTTATTCCCGGGAAGTTTGTCTTAGACGAGTACTTCAGGGGCTTAGGATGAAAGTACATCCCTTCCCAAGAGAATCTGCTTCTCCCAGCACCCAGGGGGCCCTACCTACCTGGTGTCACCTTAAACTAAATTCTCAGGTAGAAGTTCTTTGGACCACATAAGCCCCATGAATCTGGGCAGCACACCTGTGTGAAGACCAGGTTGTCGGTGTGAATTCTCAGGGGAAGTGGTTTATCCATCTGCTTGATAGATGAGGCAAGCTACCTTGCCGTTTCCTCCTCCTGGGGTTATTTCTGGCTAAAATTCACACTGAGGGTGACACCATTTAGGGTCCAGCTTTGTCCAGATGTCTCCCTTGGACGCCCAGCATGGCTGGGACTCGGGCTCGGTCCCAGTGCTCTGTGTGGTCTCTCAGTGTGACAAGGGAGCCAGACCCTTCTAGACGGCAAGTCAACTTGCAGTTACTTTTGGGGTTTCCAGGGACTCCTTACTTTCAGGTTAGTGGTGCATTTAAGTGTCTTTTCAGATGTTGAACTCAACTTTTTCTTTCACCTGGGAGCATCGTTCAGGGTGTCTAGTTGGTGATACTGCCGAGGATGAGAGACCCTTATGTTTAGATGGGTAGATTTTGAGACAGTTGATATTTTCAAATCGTGTTGGTGTTGCAAATGGACTCCAGTAAATTTGGTCATGCACGACTCGTGCGCGACTTTTAGGAGACAGCAGTGGTCCCTGACACTTAGAGAAAGCTTAGGGTCATGTACCTTCTCTCTGTAAACTGGTGCTGACGGCAGGGCCCTTCCCGAGGGTGCTGTACTCTCACCGTCAGGCTCAGCGTTTCCGCCGGTGTCGCGCGTGCACCTGTGGGCCGAGACATGGCTTGGAATTAAAGTTTCACGACGACCTATAACACAGCAGTCGCTGAAGCTCTCACCTTTTATCTAGTCTCCTCTTGAAGCTGTTAAGAACGTCCACCCACTTGCGAAGGGTAAGTAAACTGTTCCCTAGTTCCCTGTTTTGGGTGCTGGAAATCTTTCTGAGAAATCGCCTTCGTTTATCAAAATCGATTCATGTACACGTTCATTTACAAAGTGCATGGGGTGTGCTCTTTTTTCTCGTCACGAGGACTCTCTCAATGTTTATTGCTTGCTATTAGAACAGTGTATTTTATTCATGACATGTGAAGCCTGAATGATTAACTTTTAGTATTTTTCTGGAGTTGCTCAACGCTCATTAAACTGGGAGCTAAAACCGTTTCAGTCTTTGCTGGCGTCCTAAGGAGGCTTCTTAAGGGGACTGATTTACGGGCCTTTCCTTCCTCCGTCTGGGCCTGGTTTTTGGCACAAGTGAGAGCTTAAAATAGGTGTGTGCCTGTGCGGGCCTTGCTGCTATTAATAATAGCTATTAGATGCCTAATATGTGAACTTCTATTCAGCGTTTTACATTTTTGTAACACTGAGCTCTTTGCAAAGCATCCTTCGTACTGTGATTTCAATTTGCTAAGAACCACATGAAGCGAGTATAATTAACCCCATCTTACAAAGGAGGAAGCTGAGGCCAGTAGCCAAGGTCACATAGTCTGTGAGCTGAATTCAGATTTAACCGCAGGTCTTCTGCCCCCAAGTTTACTTTCTGTTCCTTCATAGGTGCCCTGCTTCTCAAGTTGATCAGTTATAAGGTAGAACTGACTATAAGTGAGATCTTTATGTGCCATTTAGGTGGCTAAGTTATTTGCATATTAAAAGCAAAACATGCCCCGTACACATGGGATTATTTGGCGTTTACCTACATAATCTCTCATGGAAAGTCACATCTCTTGTCTCGGCTCTGCTCTGTGAAATCCACCACTTGTGTCCCGACCCACTGAATGAAGGCAGTTTATTAAAGGAACATTCTCATGTGACTTAACTTACCATTTTCCTGGATAATCACAGCCAAGGCAAAGCCTTGGAGAATATGGAGCATAACTCAGGAAATGTCGGGAAGGAAGGTGGGGAAGGAGGCGTCTGTCTAGAACACTGTGAGTTGCTCAGCAGAGAGCAGAAATGGCACGGGGAGGGGGGAGGTTAGGTCCTTGGAATGAAGCTCCCAGAGTTTGGGAGATGGAACACAGGAAAATGGAAGAAATGAAGAAAACATTCAATGTTGTGGAAATCGGTTCTGACTGTAACACAGGGCTGTTTTCACATCCCTGTCACCGTCACCCGGAGCACAGGGACAGCGTGACAGCGAGCTCACTTTGTACACAGGGGAGCTAACAGGTAGCAGTTTGGGCAAATCTGCCAGAATTCCCAGTCATCTGTCAGTCGCAGCCGTGGGGTGGGTAAGCATTGAACTTTCCCCTCCACGAAGCTTAGCCCCGATCACAGGCTCAGAACAAGACGCTGCCTCGTGCACACGCTGGTGTGCAGCACATCCCCCCAGAAGGTCTAGGATGATTGAATGAAGAAGCCAAACTTAAAATCAGAAGAGTGAATCATGCCTTCTTGTGTTCATCAGGGAAGAATGCTGAGGTCCCTCCTGTACTGAAGGTGGGAGGGGCCCTCCACCGTCCACCTGCGACCTCCTGGCGTTGCTGGCTCCATTCCTTCAGCTGCTTCCAGGAGATGTGTTTAATTTTGTCCATCTCCTGGTCATTACATGTAATTGTCTAGCAGTGAGTTTACTTTTCCCAAACTAAATACCCATTTCTCTTGCTGACAAATGCTGGAGAGTCTGTTTTAGGAGATGTCGTTGTGAGGAAAGCAGAGAAGATGAAAATGGATGTTCTGAGCAAGTTCAACAGCAAGCAGCCCAGGTCTCTGGGGTGCAGAGGAGAAGGCAGCCCCAGAGGGTGCTCAGGGAGGGAGCCAGAGGTGGGAGCACAGCTGGGGGGCCCTTGCAGGGTCCCGAGTTCTGCTGGGGCAGCTGCACCGCCGACAGGAGTGCCGTGGGCTTGTGTCGACCAATCCTCCGTGCAGAGCACAGCGCAACCCAGCTGGCAACGGTTTGGTCTTCTGGTCTCTGGCAGAGACGTGTCCCACTGGGAGTGCAAGGTCTTGCCTGCCCAACCTGTGGCGATGACCTTGGACCGTTTCCTTCCTCTATCCAGCGCCCGAAGTTCTAGCCCCAGGGATTTCGGTCTCGGCGAACCTGTTACGGCTTAGATGCCAGACCCTGGACTTCCCCTGGCCGGGAAGGTTAGCCAAGCAGCACAGCAGCCGAAGGACAGGGACCACTGTGGCCGAGACTCTCCCGTCTGCGGTGCTGTGCTGAGGGCCCTGCTCCGGCCTGCGTGTCTATGAAGCTGCCCCTCTGTGGTCCTAGGACTTTCTCCTCCTTTCTTTCTTTTCTGGGGAGTGTGTTAAAAAGCAGTTCCCTGAGAACAAACTTTAGGAGGCACTCCAGAGTGAGCTCCGCCTTTGTAAACCCTGGGAAGGTTTACTAGCCTTAAAGTCTGCCTTACTTAGAAAAAGAAGAAAAGAAATTAAAGCATTGCCATTTCAGAGTCTGAGCCCCAAACCGCTCCCGGAAGGCCCTCGGGCTGCAAGAAAGAAGTCATCCCTTTTAGCTCCAGAAAACTACCGGAGGGTCCGCGCCCCCTCACGTCACCAAGTCACCTCGACAGAACCTTGCTCCTCGTGGTCTGAGAGTAGCTGGGACTTGGTGCCTATGTAGAGACTTTCTGGGGTCTCCCAGGGTACTGACTCAGGCTAGGGTATGGAAGAGAACGCTGCTAAGGTGCCATTTGAAGTGAATCATTTCCCATCTGGACACACCACCCACTCTTTCCCCCAAACTGATAGAAAAACAGACAGTCCTGGGACGTGGAATCTCCTTCCTTGTAAACGTGGGTTGAAAGCTTCTGGTGGGCAGGTGACGGTTACTCCAGGTGAGCTCCTGTCACCTGTCTTCCGAGTGGCTGTGCTGGAATATTTGGAAGCAGTGATCTGTCTTCTTGCCCATGGTCCCCTACAGGCTAACCAGGTCAGGCATCCTCAGCCAAGCAAATCTTCCTGCCCATCAGCACGAGTGAAAATGGCCCCAGCAGATCACCTTGGTGAGAACTCAGGAAAGGGGCCTGTCTGCAGGATGGGCATGGCCCTGCGAGGGTCTGCCGGTCTCCTCAGGAAGCGCGCTGGGTGGCTGTGGTAAAGAAGGCACAGCCCGGTCACCTCAGATCAATGACAGATGGCCTGTGGGACACTTGTTCCCATGACAGGAGGCACCTGCAGCAGGTGCACAGCTCCTGGCCCGAAGTGCATGCTGAGTAACTGTGTCCTGAAAGGCATAGTAAGTGGAGAAAAGAATTGTGAAATAAATGAAAAAAATGTTAATACCCTTAACATGTCATCGCAGAGAGAATGATTACGCCTGTAGAAAAATGGAGAAGAGGCAAAAACAGGCATTCAGAAGGGCTGTAAATGGCCAAGGGAATGTTGGAGAAAGGTCAGTATCATTAGGTTAAAAGAAATGCAAGTTAAAGGAAAAATTAGATATCTTTCTAAAAAATTGTTAAAGATACGAAAAATACATCCCCCCTCCTCTCTCCGACCGTGTAGCCTGCAGCCCTGCCCCCTGATTTCAGCTCTCAGCCCTTCTGACTTTTCAGCAAGAGAGGACTTTGCCTCCAGCCCTCCTGCGGCCTGTTTCCTCTGCCTGGAAGGCCCTCCCCACCTCCCACCCTGCCAGTCTGCTCTGCGTAAATGCCCCATCCCCTCCCAGTTCAGAGCGTTCCTTCTCCCGCCTTCTCTTCCTCCGCTTTTCTGCCATGGGTGACTGCGCAGCCGTCGCCTCTCTTTGGTCGGTGGCCACGCAGCCATCTTTGGTGCGTCTCTAGGGCTCCAGACTGTACGCTGCAAGCAGGCAGAGCCCACGGACACTGTGTTCCTGAGTATGGACTCAGAGTCTAAAGTAATGCTCAGCTGTAGTGGCCGCTCCGCCCACCTCTCCCAGTGGCAGAATAAAGTGATAAAGTGTGTCTATTAAGATTCTTCTAAAAATGTTGTGCTTATGGTATGTTGAGTCTTATGAAACTGTTTTTATACGCAAAACGGCCAACTATCACCAGTTTCATAAGGTTTTACCTTTAAACTAATGTGACTCTGGAGGACATTTTTAGTTCTGAGTACTAAGAGACACAAATGTGTCTGTCACCTCGCTACTTACTTATTTAAGGAGCTATCTTAGGGTCTGCAGAAGGGGTCGCCACACTTGCAGCCCGTGTCCAACACAGAAGAACCGGCCGGGGAAATCAGGGTGTATCTGTGCACAGAAGGTTGGTGACCTTGGTGCCAAAATCGTGCTGTTTAAGGATGTGTATTGACAAGACATGTTTTACTACATGAAGTTAAGAGAGGAAGTCCATTGCATGACACTGTGTGTGGTTTCTCTCTGTCTGCCTCTCTCATGGAGAGCAAAAACGGTCCAAAAGGATACATACAAACATATTAACAGTGGTTAATTTCTGGATGGTGGGATTCCTCATGATTTAAGTGTATATACATTGTGTAATAAGGAAAATCCTTTGAAAGTATGAAGTTCTAGAGTGTATTAAAATTGCAGGTACACGTGTAGGTACTTAAGTGACCCAAAGAGAAAGAGCAGAACTGTGATCCTGTTGAGACCGCACCTCAGACCCCAGCGATCACGGGCACCGTGGGTTTACCGCTGTCACATCACAGAGGCCCTCATTTTATCACTGAAGTCTGGAAAAGTAAATATGAAGTTCTGTCATTTAAATTAAGCTCTTCCTTCTTCATTTATTTTAAACAAAAGGGATGAGAAAAATGCAGGGAACCATCCCTGGTGTCACACTTCGGAATGTTTGGCAAATAGGAGATTGCCCCCAGGGACAAGCAGCATCTCTTTCTCTGAACTTCAGCCACGTTTGCCCTCTTCTTTGTTAATTGAAGTCTAGTCGGTTTACAATGTGTTAGTTTCTGGTGTACAGCATAGTGATTTAGTTTTTTATATATATATACATATATATATACACACACACATACATATATACACACATACACACACACACACACACACACACACACACATTCTTTTTCATACTCTTTTTCATTATAGGCTATTACAAGGTATTGACTACAGTTCCCTGTGCTAGAGAGTAGGTCCTTGTTTATCTGTTTTATATATAGTAGTTAGTATCTGCTAATCCCAAACTCCTCATTTATCCCTCCAACCCCCCCCCCCCCCGGTAACCATAACATTTGCTCTTTATAAGACAATTATGTAAAAGTCTTATCTTCAGTAGCTCCCTAGATAATTTGTTTTTGAAAAACTATTTTTAAGTTATAACTTTACTGTCGTCCAAGTATAGATAGAACCTCAAACAGCAGTGAGATCAGACGACGTGGGGCCCCTGGGGGAGTGTCGGGCTCAGGCAGCACCACCATGCCTCCCTCACCCCAGGGAAGAGACTCGAGAGCTCGCAGACCCCATCTCCTCTTGGCAAACGTAGACACTCTTAACACTCCATCCATCGACCAAACTGTATCTGACTCTGCTAAACACCATAGAAGAGCTCTAAAAAAGCTATGGATGGGTTCCACATATAAATGATATGATATGCTATTTGTCTTTGTCTGACCTACTTAGTGTGATCATCTCTACATCCATCCACGTTGCTGTAAATGGCATTTTTCATTCTTTTTTATGGCTGAGTAGTATTCCATTGTGTATGTGTGTGATAAATATATATGTATGTGTGTGTGTGTATGTATATATATATACACCATAACTGTAAGATATCACTTATATGTGGAATCTGAAAACAAAAATGACACAAATTAACTTATTTACAAAACAGAAATAGACTCACAGACATAAAAAACAAACCTATGGTTACCAAAGGGAAAGGTGGGGTGGAGGGATGAATTAGGAGTTTGAGATTGGCAGATACAAACTACAAAATATATAAAATAGTTAAATGACAGGGTCCTACTGCATAGCACAGGGAAGGATAGTCAATAGCTGGTAATAACCTATAATGAAAAAGAATATGAAAACGAATATATGTAAATATATGTTTAACTGAATCACTATGCTGTACACCAGAAATTAACACAGTGTTGTAACTCAGCTAGACGTCAGTGCAAAGCGAAGTCCGTGGGCTGGAACAGCAGCCTCTGGCCTGAGGGCTGGCCGCGAACGGGGCGTTCCCCTCGGCAGCTGGCCCAGGACCCTCTTCTTCTGGGGCCCTCAAAGGTGACACGTGAGGGTGGGGCCCGTTCCCTCGCTGCGTCTTAGTTGAAATGGCCCCGAATGTGAAACTTCTGAAGTGCAAGGCTGTTGTTTGCATCTGAATTAAGCCATTAAGCAGGGATACAGGTGAAGCTGTAAGAGCCTCACACAACCAGGAGGGCCGAGAAGCTGGACCAGACGTGCGTCACTGCCCCTTCCACCCCAGGGGCTCCACGGGCTGTTTCCAAACCTTCCTCTGCTTTGAACTGCAACCTGGGAAGAGTCGTTTGGTCTGTAAAGTGGGGATGCTCCAAGGGAGGGGTCCAAGGACGGTGGCCACAAATCTCTTTAGGTCCCTTATAAACAAGGCGAACTCCTGGCCATTGTAATGCTGGCCCCGTGGAGAAGGATGTGACGGCTTTAAGACTGGGACTTCACCAGCTGAACCGCGTGTTCCCCGTTCAGCACATCTGTTCACTTACAATACCCCCCTTCATTGTTTATATAAAGCATTTATGTGCCAGGCATGGTTTAAGAACTCCAGATTAAAAACATAAAACCGTGGCTCCTGCCTCTCCAAAGGGGAGTGAGGACCGCGTGTGAAGCAGAGAAATCACGGCCTGGGACCAGGCAGGCGTCTTTCCTCCTCATCCCCCGCGCTGTCACTGGTGGTCCCCATCCACGCGGCCCCTCTGCCTGGCTCTCCGCCTCTTTCCTTGAGGCTGCTGTCATGGCCACGGCTCTGCAGGCTTCCTGCCCATTACCCCGCAGCCCCGGCCCAGAACGCACCATCCTCCTTGGCTTTGCAGACGTTCGGTTTTACTTCCAGATCCTCCTCTCTCTTCCTGTCAAATGGAAGCGGTGATGTTTGTCTCAAAGTCGAAGGCCTGGGAAGGGCCTGTGCTCTCTCCTGATCACCCCGGGGGGAGCCCCTCTCCCGTGGGCACGCAGCTCTGAAAGGCTGCTCTGCGGACTGCGTCCCGGAGAGACGAAAGGGCATCGCTCTGAGGGAAGGACGTGCCTGGGAAGGTCTGGGTCTCCCCAGTCTAAATCCACGAATCTGCATCTAGGTTCTGCAGGGGCTGGTCACCTGCCCTGGCCATAAGTATTTTATTTCCCTGAAAATGCAGTTTTTCTATCTCCAGTTCCACCTAAAGCAGAGAGCAGACACGGTGAATTAAAGGAAGCCTGCTGGTGTCACCAGCACCCAGAGGGCTCTGCCTGCAGCAGTCTGGGCCCTGGAGGCACAGGGAGGCAGGGCGGTTCTGCTGTTTGTCCGAGAAAGCCGTACCTCGTGTCGGGGGGGCCTCACGTCTGAAGACGCTGTAGGGAGAGAGGCTTTTTCAAGCCTGGTAGTTGCTGCATCTTTAAAAGCGTATTGATGGCTGTTCAACTGCTTCGAATTGAAAGCCCAGGGATTCTCCCTGTGCCAAGAGATTAGTCAGACATTCTTTCATGTGCCTGTAATGTTAACAATATTTATCAGTAAAAAGCATGATTCTGAAGAAAAGCCTTGGCTGTCCCAGAACTGTTGCATCAGCCTCTCTCCGTGGCCTGGGGGAGGGGAGGGGGCACCCCTCTTCCCCCGTCTGTGGCCTGGAAACACCCTCATGAATCTCCCCATCGGACAAAATTCAGGATTCTGGCTGGAGAGCAGAGCCCCCCACGGACACTTTTTGGGGCCAGGACCTGGAGCTTCACAGGAGATCTCTGTCCAAAAAGTAAAGAAAACCCCGACTTCTGCGAGGCTGAAGGGAGTCAGACACCAACCCTGGGGAGTGCGACCGGGTCTCGGGAGAACACAGAGGATGCTCGGAGAGACATCCAGGGAGTGTGCGCCTTGCCTGCCTCCGCCGCGGTGACCCCGGGACAGATGCCCGCCGCCCCGTGCCTGCTCCCCCGTGGCTGCTCAGTGAGACGCCACAGTGACATTTTTATGTGTCCTTCCTCGGAAGCAGCGTGGATGACCACTGTGTGGGCTCTGCTGTTGGACTGCCCAGGACTGGCTGTTTCCAATAAAACCTCAGAAAAAAGCAGGGGCCAGCTCAGCGGGTGTGCAGGTAGTGATTTCTCGGCACCCGGGTCGCCAGCTTTGGGTCCTGCTGTGGCAGATCCTTGTGCGTGTGGTGCCCTCAGCTTCCTGCTCGGGCGGGGACATCTCAGGACTTGGCGGCTGTGTGTGTTCGCGGCTGGTCCGGGAGAGAGGAGGGGGTGTTTGCTGAAAGTGCGGCTAACAGCCTGGACTCCATCTTCTGCATGAAATCTTGCTTTCAGTTTATCTCAGTTTCAATGATTCCTTTTTTCCACCCGAAAGCAGTGGCCTAGAGGGCCAGCTGCATAACTGGGCCCCCGAGGGAGGGCTGACGGCTGAGCCGGCCGCCCCGCTGGGCTCGTGTGGCCGCTTCTCCCCCGGCGGACTTGCTGGACCCGATTTCAGAGCCCCCCGCTTCAGTCTGTTTTGTCTGCCCGGTTGAGCCGAGCCTTTGCAGCTGGGAGCCTGTCAGCAGACGTCCGCCACGCCCTGGGGTGCTCTGGGGGGCTTGTGACAGCTGGGCATTCGTGAAAGCCCACCTGGTCTGTCGTGCTGATGCATTCCCGTGGCATGAAGGCCCTGCCGTGGGCGAGCCCGAGCTCCGGGCCAGGAGTCGGGAAGAGGCCGTGAGCAGGCGCCCAGGTGCCGCCATCCCGGGGCGGCGGGCTGCCGGGCAGGACACGGCGCTCTGCACCTTCTCAGCACGGGGGCTGGGGGGGTGCGGAGCCGGGGAGGGGACCTGGGGGCACGTCCTGATTTCTGAAATGAACAAAATGCTCGTGTCCTTAAGTGATGCAGCTGACGTGGAACAAGCAAAGGGTGCGGACCGAGGCCGAGCTCAGCGCGTGGGGCATCGGCTGGGTGAGCAGCACGGGCCTGTCCGCGCAGCGAGAGGCCACGTGGCCGTGAGACGGAGCGACCCGCCGGCGCCTGCTGAGACCTGCGGGAAGCCTGAGCACAGGCCCTGGGTTAGGGCGCCCAGGCCCAGAAAGCCACGTGCGGCGGGGTTCCACTCACACGCAGGACAGAAAGCAGGTCCGCAGTTGCCAGAGGCCGGGGCGGGAGGGAGATGAGGAGTGACCATGTAATGGGCTCGGGGTTTTCTTCTGGGGTGACAAGAATATTCTGGAACAGTTAGTGATGTGTGTTGCACAGCATTGGGGTGCATTTAGTGCACTGAATATACTCCCTGAAATGGTGCAAAATCGAACAGAAAACAAAACATGTCAAAAACAAACATGTCAAAAACATGTAAAAGTTTCACTTTTGTATAAATTCTCTGTTTTAACTTTTGTCTCCCTAACCCACTCTTCTCTTTTTGTCCACAGTGTGTGCGTGCTGTGTGTGTGCGTGCTGTGTGAGTGTGTGCTGTGTGTCCTGATAATCTTTGTCCTTACCTGGTAAACTCTTAAGGCCCACGGTCTGGCTGTGTTCTCATTGCCTAGCGTATTTTAGTGCTTAATAAACATTCATTGAATAAATTGAATGAATAGCTTCCTTTTCCCTGTTTTCATGGATGCTGTTACATTACAAGTCCATTTATTTCAGGAATATTAACCCAAAGATAATACCTGACATTTAAGAGCAAGGTATTTAAAATAATTACAGAATTAACCACTTAGATATGTTCAGTTTTCTCAGGAATAAGGTGCTCTTTTTTTAACTTAGAAAAAATTTTTTTTAATTTACAGAATTGAAGTATAGTTGATGCACATAAATTACAGGAATGCAGTGTAAGGACTCACCGTTTTTAAAGGCTACACTCCATTTACAGTTGTTACAAAGCAGTGGCTGCGCTCCCCGTGCTGCATAGTAGATCCTTGTAGCTTGTTTCATATCTAATAACCATCCTTTCCTCTCTCCCCCTCCCCACTGGTCACCACTTGTTCGTTCTCTGTATCTGTGAGTCTGTTTCTTTTTTGTTACATTCACTAGTTTATTTTTTAGATTCCTCATGTAAGTGATATCTTACAGTGTTTGTCTTTCTCTGACCGATTTCACTTAGCATTATACCCTCCGAGTCTATCCATGTTGCTTTTGGGGCTTTTTGGATAAACACCCAGGAGGGGCATTGCTGTGTCATATGGGAGTTCTGTTTTTAGTTTTTTGAGAAACCGCCATACTGTCGTCCCCAGTGGCGGCACCAGGTACATCCCCGCCAGCAGTGCCGAGGCGCCCTCTGCTCCCGCCCTCGCTGATTGATGTCTGCTGTCTGTTGGCTTTTTGAGGAGGGCCGTTCTGACAGGTCTGAGGTGACATCTCACTGAGGTTTTGATTTGCATTTCCCAGGTGACGGGCAATGCTGAGCGCCTTTTCCATGTGCCTGTGGACCATCTGCATTTCCTCTCTGGAAACAGGTCTGTTCAGACCTTCTGCCCGTGGCTCCGTCGGCTTGTCCTAAGAAAGGTGCTGAGCTGCACGAGCTGTTACATATGTTGGATATTTACCCCTTAATGGTCACAGCATTTGCAAATGTTTTCTCCCATTCAGGAGGTTATCTTTTCATTTTGTCAGTGGTTTCCTTTGCTGTGCAAAGCTTTTAAGTTTAATTAGTCCCCATTTGTTTATTTTTGCTTTTATTTCCTTTGCTTTAGGAGGAGATGGATCCAAAAAAAATGTTGCTGCAATTTATGTCAGAGTTCTGCCTGTGTTTTCCGCTGGGAGTTTTATAGTATCTGGTCTTACATTTAGGTCATTAATCCGTTTGAGTTTATTTTTGTGTATGGTGTCAGAGAGTGTTCTGATTTCATTCTTTTACGTGTAGCTGCCCGGTCTTCCCAGCACCACTCGTTGAAGAGACCATATTTTCCCTATTGTATATTCCTTTCCTCCTTTGGTATTCTCAGCGGTGAAAAGCTGAAGGCATTTCCTCTAAGATCAGGAACAAGAGAAAGATGCCCACTCTTGGCAGTTTTATTCAACATAGTTTTGGAACTCCTATCCACAGAAGTCAGAGGAATAATAAGAGATAAAAGGCATCCAGACTGAGAAGAGGAAGTACAGCTGTCACTGTTTGCAGATGACATGGTGCTGTACGTGGAGAACCCTAAAGGCGCCACAGGAAACCACCAGAGCTGAACTCAGCCAAGTTGTTGGAATCAAAAGTCACATCCAGAAGTCTGTTGCATTTCACACACTAACAATGAGCTACCAGGAAGAGAGATGAAACAATTTCATTTACCGTCACATCAAAAAGAGTAAAATGCCTGGGAATAAGCTTACCTAAGGAGGGAAAAAGACCAGTCCTTGGGAAACTAGAGGACAGTGATGAAGGAAATTGGAGATGACGACCAGATGGAAAGACACGCCGTGTCCTTGGATGGGAAGAATTAATATCGTTGAAATGCGCATACTACCCAAGGCAGCTACAGATGCAGTGCAACCCCTGTCAAAGCACCAATGGCATTTTTCGCAGAACTAGAACAAGTAGTTTTAAAATTTGTATGGAAACACAAAGTCCCCAAATAGCCAAAACAGTTTTGAGAAAGAAGAACGGAGCTGGAGGAGTCACACTCCGTGACTTTAAACTATACTACAAAGCTGTGGTCATCAAAACGGGTGTGGCGGGAACAAGATATAGAGCCCAGAAATAAACCCACACACTCACGATCAGTTAATCTACCATAAGGGAATAAGGTGATCTTGAAATCAAATTTTTAAATGTGTGGCAGGTGGTGAGATGATATTTTTTCTGTATACATTTAATATTTTATGGTGTATCACAGTGTAATTGTTCTCAGCGGTGTTAACAAATGAGGAAAGACAGACCCCCCCTGGCCCTCCACGTAATAAGTAAGTATTGAGGGCTTTTGTCTGAAGTTTTAATTTGACCCATGTTCATGAAAACAAGAACTCAGCTGCCATTACACATTTAAAACTGAATATGCTTCATGAGTTTTTTCTTTTTCATAAAATTTCCAGCTATCGAAATGTCCACTGGGGTTTAATTTCTACAAGCGAACATTATTATTGGCGCACACTTCTGGCAACAGGGAGCTTGTAGTTTGTGAAAAGAAAGCCACAAGCCGTACGAGGAACTGCAGTGCCGTTAAAGATGCCCAGAGGAGGATAAAAATGAACATTCTCATCCTCGGAAACTGAGCACCCCCCACACAGACCCTTGGCAACGTTCTGTAAACACTGGCAAGTGAGAAAACTGAAATTACTTCTGCTTTCTTCCTCCTTGAGGAATATAACTACTTTTTCCTGGAGAAGGGACGGCTGTTTGTTGACACCTCGTTGGCCCAACTCTGCGTTTTCAGCATCCGCCCTCCCCTGTGTGTGGCCCCCCACCTGGGGCGGGCGGCCGGGGACCCCTTCCACCCCGTTCTCTGTGGGAGTGACAGGGTCCCTGACCCCTGTTGATCACGGTCTCACGCGGGCTTTTAAGGGACAACCTCCCAAACACCGATCCGAACACTCTTCTAAGCCTGTTAAGTTCTTAGTAAGGGACTTAGTTTAAATGAATGACGTGATTTACAGATTTTACCTGCATAGCTATTCTGTGCCCTTCCCCGAAGTTGATTTTAGGGGAGTTTTGGCAAATGCATACTAAAAGGGAAAGCATATAATACAATGTGGATTAACCGAAACAAACCGCAGAACATACGACGTTCCAAGTTAAAAAGAGAAACGATACTAAAGCTTATTCCTATGTATTATAGTGTGTATGAGTGTGGATGTGAGTGTGTCTGTGTGTGCGTGAGTGTGTGTGAGACTGTGTGACGTGTGTGTGAGTGCGTATGTGTGTATGTGCATGTGTGTGTGGATGTGAGAGTGTGTTACTGTGTATGACATGTGTGTGTGTCTGTGGATGTGAGAGAGTGTGTGACTGTGTGTGAGTGTGTCTGGGTGTGAGTGCGAGTGCTGGGATGCGGGGCGCAGGGGGAGCTCTGTGCAGCCCAGGATCGCAGGCTCCGGCGTGTAGCTCAGGTCCGGCAGCGTGGCTGTCTGCAGCGCGGTCTGGGCCTCGGATCAGCGGTGGCGCAGCCGCCTGCCACCGCCTCGGCGGGAAGGGGGGAGGAGGGTGAAGAACGCGAAAAGAGGGAAGACGGTAGCAGAGGTGACAGAGGCAAGAGGGACCGACGGCCGACGCGAGCGGCCACCCCCCCAGCCTGCGTCTGCAGCCCGCGGAGCCCTGCGCGCCGTGGGCGAGGGTCCAGGGCGGAGTGACCTCGCTGCCAGAGCTGACGTCTGGCCACCTGCCCTGCTGACACTGCAGGAGCTTCTTTTTGTCTCTCAGGGAACACTGACTCCCTGAAATGGCTGTTAGCACCACTGTTGCCATTTACTTGAAGTACATGAAATCACAAAACGGCTTCAGAAAGGATAAAAGTTGTGCGTCATTGGCCCTGAAATGTAAAATTTTATGTTTGAAGCCTGGAGAACAAGCACTCGTGAGTTCCTCGTGAGCCTGTGACGAAGGGGTGACATCTAAGGACCGGGGTTGCGGCTCCTGGCTCCCTCATTAGGGAGAGTCTCTGACCTGGTCTCCTGCCAGCATCAGGCCTGTCACCTGTGCCCGGCCCACCTGTGCCCCCCAAGGCTGAGCCCGTGGTGGTGGTGGGGCCTGCGGGCCGCGAATTTTCACAGCACTTCCTGCGGATTTTCCACTTACTTGGTGGTTTTCCTGTAATCTTTATCTCAGTAAATTTTGATCTCAGGCCATATTGTGAAGGTCCTACAAAAATGAGAGGATGGACCCCTGTGCAAACGTCTTCAGATTTCCAGGAAACAAAGAACCGATGTGTTACAGATGCACAGCATACAAAGGTAGAAAGTTGAGTTTAACTTTTCTGGGCAAAACTTAACGAGACTCTACAGGAAGCTCCTGTTCCTCTGCCTTCAAAACAACTGAAAGTAGAATTACTGGAAACATCGTCTTGTCAGCTTTTATGAGATCTTTCTCATAAAGACAGAGAACAGGTAAACAGATGGATATCACAGGTTTACTCTTTAAAGCAGATTTATTATCATGGGGCCAATGCAGAGGCAGCTGAGCAGTCCAGACTTCTACAGTAGAGATGCACTCTCCACAGAGAGGGACACGGCCGCGTCCGTAGGGGTCTGAAACGGTGGCGTTCTGCGTACAGGTCGCGTTCTGCGTGGCACAGTTCCTTGAAGAGACTAATCTGTGCACAGAGTGCGCGTTACTGCATTCATCCAGATGAGCGAGCAACCAACCAGGACGCTGTTTCCTGCGCCCGTCACGCACACGCCTCACTCCTTTCCTGCCTCTTTAAGGCACTGTAAACCACCGGGCTCCCTGCCCATCACTTTGGCAGAGAGGGTCCCCGGCGCTCCCTGCCGCGGCCAGTGACCTCTGGGCAGAGTCCTGTCCTCTCTCAGCTGCTAAGAGTCTTGCAGGGTCCTTCCACTCTGCGTCTCCACCTCTGCTCACCACAGCTTCCTGCTTGTTACGTTTAAGACAGACAGACAGACAGACACCTTAACCTCAGCCTCTCCTTCCAGCTCTCCCATCCACCCCCCCCCCACCGCTCCGCGTCTCGGGGCCCTAGAATAACCTTCGGTCAGTGGTTCTGTGATCTTAGATGAGAGAAGTTGTGTGTTCCTCACTTCCTCTGTGTCTG
>NC_045719.1:26253531-26281663 GCF_009834535.1 Camelus ferus | reverse complement strand
GGACAAAGCTGCGAAGTCAGAGTAAGTGTTTCTATGTGTAAATAGGTTGTATGTGGATGAAAGATCGGTAATCCGCATGCAAACAACTCTGGAGTGAGTATTTGTCGAATCCGAGATACATGAAGCGTGTTCGGAACACAGAATATCACGGTGAGCGAATCAATGTAAAATACATGTCCCTTGTGTAGAACACGCTCCAAGAGATTTTTCTGCGAAATCTGCCTCATTTTCGAAACCATTGAAAATCCCTGCAAAATCAGAGAAAATGCTTCAAAGTTTCAATATGCCTTGTATTGTGATGGAAGATCGTAAAATCAGATGCAAACAAATCTGTGGTGAATATTTGTAGAAAGCGTTATGCATGTAGCGTGATCGTATCACGGAAATTCCCGGCGATGGAATCTATGTAAATTACACATCTATAGGGTAGAACTCGCTCCAAAATTTTTTCTGAGAAAACGGCCTGATTTTCGAAACAGGCATTAGGAAAAAGCTGCAAATTAAGAATTAATGTTTCTAGATGTAAATATGCCATGTATGGTGGTGAAAGTTCTGTAATCTACATGTTCACAACTCATTCGAGAAAGTTTGTTGAAACCATGATGCATGAAGCTGTTCAGAAATTTGAATGTCACTGTGAGGGAAACTTGTAAATTACATTTCTATTGGGAGGTACTCGCTCCACGAGAATTTTCTGCAAATATGCCTCATTTTCAAACCTGGCATTAGGAAAAGTTTCAAATATTAGAAAATGTTTCAAAGTGTCAATATGGCTTTTATGGATGAAATTTCGGGAATCCTTATGCTAACACCCTGTAGTGAATATTTGTCGAATCCGTGATGCATGTAGTTTTTCGGAACACGGAATTTCACGATGACGGGTTCTATGTTAATTGCATGTCTATTGAGTAGAACTCTCTCCAAGAGGATTTTCTGTATAAACTGCATTATATTAAAAACTAACATTAGGGGAAATCTACTAAATCAGTATATAAATTTCTATGTATAAATATGCATTGTAAGGTGGATGAAAGTTCGGTAATACACGTGTTCACAACTCATTAAATTATGTTTGTTGAATCCATGATGCATATAAAGTGTTCAGAAGACGGAATGTCACGGTGAGTGAAACTAGGTAAATTACATATCTTTTGGGTACAACTCGCTCCAGGAGCACTTTTAGACCAAATCTGCCTCATTTTCAAAACTGGCGTTAAAACTAACCTGTGAAATCTGAGAAAAGTATTCAAAGTGTCAGTAAGCCATTTATGGTAGATGAAAGTGCTGTTATCCACTTGCTAACAACTCTGTAGTGAATATTTTTCGAATCCGAGATACATGAAGCGTGTTTGGAACACGGAATTTCACGGTTAGCGAATCCATGTAAATTACAAGTCTACTGGTTAGAACGTGCTCCAAGAATTTTTTGCCGTGAAATCTGCCTCATTTTCAAGACTGACGTTTGGAAAGCTCTGTGAAATCAGAGAAAATGCTTCTAAGCATCAATATGCCTTGTATTGTTGTGAAAGTCCTGTAATCCTCATGCAAACAACCCTGTAGTGTATTTTTGTCGAAACCTTTCTGCATGTAGCGTGTTCGATACACGTAAATTCACAGCGGGAGAATCTATGTAATTTACATATCTATTGAGTAGAACATGCTCCAACGTTTTTTTCCTTTGAAAACTGCCTGATTTTCGAAACTGCTATTAGGACAAAGCTGCGAACTAAGAGTAAATTATTCTAAGTGTAAATATGACTTGTATAGTGGATGAAAATTCGGTAATCTGCATGCAACTCTGTAGTGAATATTTGTCGAATCCGAGATACATGAAGCGTTTTTGGATCACAGAATATTACAGTGAGCGAATCTATGTGAAATACATCTCTTGGGTAGAACTCACTCCAAGAGATTTTACTGTGAAATCTGCCTCATTTTCGATACTGGCAATTGAAAATATCTGCAAAATCAGAGAAATTGCTCCAAAGTGTCAATATGCTTTTTATTCTGATGGAAGTGCGTAAAACCACATGCAAACAAATCTGTGTTGAATATTTGTAGAAAGCGTTATACATGTAGCGTGATCATATCACGGAAAATCCCGGCGATGGTATCTATATAAATTACACATCAATTGGGTAGAACTCGCTCCAAAAATTTTTTCTGATAAAACGGCCTGATTTTCGAAAATGGCATTAGGAAAAAGCTGCAAATTCAGAATTAATGTTTCTATGAGTAAATATGCCATGTATTGTGTTGAAAGTCCTGTAATCCACATGCAAACAACTCTGTAGTGTATTTTTCTTGAATCCTTTCTGCATGTAGCGTGTTCGATACACGTAATTTCACAGCAGGAGAATATATGTAATTTACATATCTATTGAGTGGGACATGCTCCAAAAGTTTTTCCTTTGAAAAGAGCCTGATTTTCGAAACTGCTATTAGGACAAAGCTGCGAACATAGAGTAAATGTTTCTAGGTGTAAATATGACTTGTATGGTGGATGAAAATTCGGTAATCCGTATGCAGCCTACACTGTAGTGAATATTTGTCGAATCCGAGATACATGAAGCGTGTTTTGGACACCAGAATATCACGGTGAGCGAATCTATGTAAAATATATGTCTCTTGGGTAGAACTGGATCCAAGAGATTTTTCTGCGAAATCTACCTCATTTTCAAACTGGCAATTGAAAATCTCTGCAAAATCAGAGAAAATGCTTCAAAGAGTATATATGGCTTTTATGGTGGATGAAAGTTCGGTAATCCTTATGCTAACAACTCAGTAGTGAATATTTGTCGAATCCGAGAATCCATGAAGCGTGTTCGGAACAGGAAATTTCACGATGACGGGTTCTATGTAAATTGCATATCTATTGGGTAGAAATCGTTCTAAGAGGATTTTTCTGTGAAAACTGCATGATTTTTAGAAACTAACATTAGGAGAAATCTACTAAATCAGTATAAAACTTTCTATGTATAAATATGCATGTAAGGTGGATGAAAGTTCGGTAATACACGTGTTCACAACTCATTAAAGAATGGTTGTTGAATCCGTGATGCATATAACGTGTTCAGAACACGGAATGTCACGGTGAGTGAAACTAGGTAAATTACATATGTTTTGGGTACAGCTCGCTCCAAGAGCATTTTCTGCCAAATCTGCCTCATTTTCAATCCTGGCGTTAAATCTAAGCTGTGAAATCTGAGAAAACTCTTCAAAGTGTCAGTAAGCCGTGTGTGGTGAAAGAAAGTACATTAATCCACATGCTAACCAACCTGTAGTGAATATTTTTCGAATCCGAGATACATGAAGCATGTTGGGAACACGGAATTTCACGGTGAGCGAATCCATATAATTACAAGTCTATTGGTTAGAACGTGCTCCAAGAAATTTTTTTGCCGTGAAATCTGCCTCATTTTCGAAACTGGCATTTGGAAAATTCTGTGAAATCAGAGAAAATGCTTCTAAGCATCAATATGCCTAGTATTGTGATGAAAGTCCTGTAATCCACATGCAAACAACTCTGTAGTGTATTTTTCTCGAATCCTTTCTGCATGTAGCGTGTTCAATACATGTAATTTCACAAGCAATAGAATATATGTAATTTACATATCTATTGAGTGGGACATGCTCCAAAAGTTTTTCCTTTGAAAAGAGCCTGATTTTCGAAACTGCTATTAGGACAAGCTGCGAACATAGAGTAAATGTTTCTAGGTGTAAATATGACTTGTATGGTGATGAAAATTCGGTAATCCGTATGCGGCCTACACTGTAGTGAATATTTGTCGAATCCGAGATACATGAAGCGTGTTTGGAACACAGAATATCACGGTGAGCGAATCTATGTAAAATATATGTCTCTTGGGTAGAACTGGATCAAAGAGATTTTTCTGCGAAATCTACCTCATTTTCAAAACTGGCAATTGAAAATCTCTGCAAAATCAGAGAAAATGCTTCAAAGAGTATATATGGCTTTTATGGTGGATGAAAGTTCGGTAATCCTTATGCTAACAACTCAGTAGTGAATATTTGTCGAATCCGAGATCCATGAAGCGTGTTCGGAACAGGAATTTCACGATGACGGGTTCTATGTAAATTGCATATCTATTGGGTAGAAATCGTTCTAAGAGGATTTTTCTGTGAAAACTGCATGATTTTAGAAACTAACATTAGGAGAAATCTACTAAATCAGTATAAAACTTTCTATGTATAATATGCATGTTAAGGTGGATGAAAGTTCGGTAATACACGTGTTCACAACTCATTAAAGAATGTTTGTTGAATCCGTGAATGCATATAACGTGTTCAGAACACGGAATGTCACGGTGAGTGAAACTAGGTAAATTACATATGTTTTGGGTACAGCTCGCTCCAAGAGCATTTTCTGCCAATCTGCCTCATTTTCAATCCTGGCGTTAAATCTAAGCTGTGAAATCTGAGAAAACTCTTCAAAGTGTCAGTAAGCCGTGTGTGGTGAAGAAAGTACATTAATCCACATGCTAACCACTCTGTAGTGAATATTTTTCGAATCCGAGATACATGAAGCATGTTGGGAACACGGAATTTCACGGTGAGCGAATCCATATAAATTACAAGTCTATTGGTTAGAACGTGCTCCAAGAATTTTTTGCCGTGAAATCTGCCTCATTTTCGAAACTGGCATTTGGAAAATTCTGTGAAATCAGAGAAAATGCTTCTAAGCATCAATATGCCTTGTATTGTGATGAAAGTCCTGTAATCCACATGCAAACAACTCTGTAGTGTATTTTTGTCGAAATCCTTTCTGCATGTAGCGTGTTCGATACACGTAATTGCACAGCAGGAGAATATATATAATTTACATATCTATTGAGTAGAACATGCTCCAAATTTTTTCCTTTGAAAACTGCCTGATTTTCGAAACTGCTATTAGGACAAAGCTGCGAAGTCAGAGTAAGTGTTTCTATGTGTAAATAGGATTGTATGGTGGATGAAAGATCGGTAATCCGCATGCAAACAACTCTGGAGTGAGTATTTGTCGAATCCGAGATACATGAAGCGTGTTCGGAACACAGAATATCACGGTGAGCGAATCAATGTAAAATACATGTCCCTTGTGTAGAACACGCTCCAAGAGATTTTTCTGCGAAATCTGCCTCATTTTCGAAACTGACATTTGAAAATCCCTGCAAAATCAGAGAAAATGCTTCAAAGTTTCAATATGCCTTGTATTGTGATGGAAGATCGTAAAATCAGATGCAAACAAATCTGTGGTGAATATTTGTAGAAAGCGTTATGCATGTAGCGTGATCGTATCACGGAAATTCCCGGCGATGGAATCTATGTAAATTACACATCTATAGGGTAGAACTCGCTCCAAAACTTTTTTCTGAGAAAACGGCCTGATTTTCGAAACAGGCATTAGGAAAAAGCTGCAAATTAAGAATTAATGTTTCTAGATGTAAATATGCCATGTATGGTGGGTGAAAGTTCTGTAATCTACATGTTCACAACTCATTCGAGAAAGTTTGTTGAAACCATGATGCATGAAGCGTGTTCAGAAATTTGAATGTCACTGTGAGGGAAACTTTGTAAATTACATTTCTATTGGGAGGTACTCGCTCCACGAGAATTTTTCTGCAAATATGCCTCATTTTCAAACCTGGCATTAGGAAATATTTTCAAAATATAGAAAATGTTTCAAAGTGTCAATATGGCTTTTATGGTAGATGAAATTTCGGGAATCCTTATGCTAACCACCCTGTAGTGAATATTTGTCGAATCCGTGATGCATGTATGTTTTTCGGAACACGGAATTTCACGATGACGGGTTCTATGTTAATTGCATGTCTATTGAGTAGAACTCTCTCCAAGAGGATTTTTCTGTATAAACTGCATTATATTAAAAACTAACATTAGGGGAAATCTACTAAATCAGTATATAAATTTCTATGTATAAATATGCATTGTAAGGTGGATGAAAGTTCGGTAATACACGTGTTCACAACTCATTAAATTATGTTTGTTGAATCCATGATGCATATAAAGTGTTCAGAACACGGAATGTCACGGTGAGTGAAACTAGGTAAATTACATATCTTTTGGGTACAACTCGCTCCAGGAGCACTTTTAGACCAAATCTGCCTCATTTTCAAAACTGGCGTTAAAACTAACCTGTGAAATCTGAGAAAAGTATTCAAAGTGTCAGTAAGCCATTTATGGTAGATGAAAGTGCTGTTATCCACTTGCTAACAACTCTGTAGTGAATATTTTTCGAATCCGAGATACATGAAGCGTGTTTGGAACACGGAATTTCACGGTTAGCGAATCCATGTAAATTACAAGTCTACTGGTTAGAACGTGCTCCAAGAATTTTTTGCCGTGAAATCTGCCTCATTTTCAAGACTGACGTTTGGAAAGCTCTGTGAAATCAGAGAAAATGCTTCTAAGCATCAATATGCCTTGTATTGTTGTGAAAGTCCTGTAATCCTCATGCAAACAACCCTGTAGTGTATTTTTGTCGAAACCTTTCTGCATGTAGCGTGTTCGATACACGTAAATTCACAGCGGGAGAATCTATGTAATTTACATATCTATTGAGTAGAACATGCTCCAACGTTTTTTTCCTTTGAAAACTGCCTGATTTTCGAAACTGCTATTAGGACAAAGCTGCGAACTAAGAGTAAATTATTCTAAGTGTAAATATGACTTGTATAGTGGATGAAAATTCGGTAATCTGCATGCAACCAACTCTGTAGTGAATATTTGTCGAATCCGAGATACATGAAGCGTTTTTGGATCACAGAATATTACAGTGAGCGAATCTATGTGAAATACATCTCTTGGGTAGAACTCACTCCAAGAGATTTTACTGTGAAATCTGCCTCATTTTCGATACTGGCAATTGAAAATATCTGCAAAATCAGAGAAATAGCTCCAAAGTGTCAATATGCTTTTAATTCTGATGGAAGTGCGTAAAACCACATGCAAACAAATCTGTGTTGAATATTTGTAGAAAGCGTTATACATGTAGCGTGATCATATCACGGAAAATCCCGGCGATGATATCTATATAAATTACACATCAATTGGGTAGAACTCGCTCCAAAAATTTTTTCTGATAAAACGGCCTGATTTTCGAAAATGGCATTAGGAAAAAGCTGCAAATTCAGAATTAATGTTTCTATGAGTAAATATGCCATGTATTGTGTTGAAAGTCCTGTAATCCACATGCAAACAACTCTGTAGTGCATTTTTCTTGAATCCTTTCTGCATGTAGCGTGTTCAATACACGTAATTTCACAGCAGGAGAATATATGTAATTTACATATCTATTGAGTGGGACATGCTCCAAAAGTTTTTTCCTTTGAAAAGAGCCTGATTTTCAAAACTGCTATTAGGACAAAGCTGCGAACATAGAGTAAATGTTTCTAGGTGTAAATATGACTTGTATGGTGGATGAAAATTCGGTAATCCATATGCAGCCTACACTGTAGTGAATATTTGTTGAATCCGAGATACATGAAGCGTGTTTGGAACACAGAATATCACGGTGAGCGAATCTATGTAAAATATATGTCTCTTGGGTAGAACTGGATCAAAGAGATTTTTCTGCGAAATCTACCTCATTTTCAAAACTGGCAATTGAAAATCTCTGCAAAATCAGAGAAAATGCTTCAAAGAGTATATATGGCTTTTATGGTGGATGAAAGTTCGGTAATCCTTATGCTAACAACTCAGTAGTGAATATTTGTCGAATCCGAGATCCATGAAGCGTGTTCGGAACAGGAATTTCACGATGACGGGTTCTATGTAAATTGCATATCTATTGGGTAGAAATCGTTCTAAGAGGATTTTTCTGTGAAAACTGCATGATTTTAGAAACTAACATTAGGAGAAATCTACTAAATCAGTATAAAACTTTCTATGTATAAATATGCATGTTAAGGTGGATGAAAGTTTGGTAATACACGTGTTCACAACTCATTAAAGAATGTTTGTTGAATCCGTGATGCATATAACGTGTTCAGAACACGGAATGTCACGGTGAGTGAAACTAGGTAAATTACATATGTTTTGGGTACAGCTCGCTCCAAGAGCATTTTCCTGCCAAATCTGCCTCATTTTCAATCCTGGCGTTAAATCTAAGCTGTGAAATCTGAGAAAACTCTTCAAAGTGTCAGTAAGCCGTGTGTGGTGAAAGAAAGTACATTAATCCACATGCTAACCACCCTGTAGTGAATATTTTTCGAATCCGAGATACATGAAGCATGTTGGGAACACGGAATTTCACGGTGAGCGAATCCATATAAATTACAAGTCTATTGGTTAGAACGTGCTCCAAGAATTTTTTTGCCGTGAAATCTGCCTCATTTTCGAAACTGGCATTTGGAAAATTCTGTGAAATCAGAGAAAATGCTTCTAAGCATCAATATGCCTAGTATTGTGATGAAAGTCCTGTAATCCACATGCAAACAACTCTGTAGTGTATTTTTGTCGAATCCTTTCTGCATGTAGCGTGTTCAATACATGTAATTTCACAGCAATAGAATATATGTAATTTACATATCTATTGAGTGGGACATGCTCCAAAAGTTTTTCCTTTGAAAAGAGCCTGATTTTCGAAACTGCTATTAGGACAAAGCTGCGAACATAGAGTAAATGTTTCTAGGTGTAAATATGACTTGTATGGTGGATGAAAATTCGGTAATCCGTATGCGGCCTACACTGTAGTGAATATTTGTCGAATCCGAGATACATGAAGCGTGTTTGGAACACAGAATATCACGGTGAGCGAATCTATGTAAAATATATGTCTCTTGGGTAGAACTGGATCAAAGAGATTTTTCTGCGAAATCTACCTCATTTTCAAAACTGGCAATTGAAAATCTCTGCAAAATCAGAGAAAATGCTTCAAAGAGTATATATGGCTTTTATGGTGGATGAAAGTTCGGTAATCCTTATGCTAACAACTCAGTAGTGAATATTTGTCGAATCCGAGATCCATGAAGCGTGTTCGGAACAGGAATTTCACGATGACGGGTTCTATGTAAATTGCATATCTATTGGGTAGAAATCGTTCTAAGAGGATTTTTCTGTGAAAACTGCATGATTTTAGAAACTAACATTAGGAGAAATCTACTAAATCAGTATAAAACTTTCTATGTATAAATATGCATGTTAAGGTGGATGAAAGTTTGGTAATACACGTGTTCACAACTCATTAAAGAATGTTTGTTGAATCCGTGATGCATATAACGTGTTCAGAACACGGAATGTCACGGTGAGTGAAACTAGGTAAATTACATATGTTTTGGGTACAGCTCGCTCCAAGAGCATTTTCCTGCCAAATCTGCCTCATTTTCAATCCTGGCGTTAAATCTAAGCTGTGAAATCTGAGAAAACTCTTCAAAGTGTCAGTAAGCCGTGTGTGGTGAAAGAAAGTACATTAATCCACATGCTAACCACCCTGTAGTGAATATTTTTCGAATCCGAGATACATGAAGCATGTTGGGAACACGGAATTTCACGGTGAGCGAATCCATATAAATTACAAGTCTATTGGTTAGAACGTGCTCCAAGAATTTTTTTGCCGTGAAATCTGCCTCATTTTCGAAACTGGCATTTGGAAAATTCTGTGAAATCAGAGAAAATGCTTCTAAGCATCAATATGCCTAGTATTGTGATGAAAGTCCTGTAATCCACATGCAAACAACTCTGTAGTGTATTTTTGTCGAATCCTTTCTGCATGTAGCGTGTTCAATACATGTAATTTCACAGCAATAGAATATATGTAATTTACATATCTATTGAGTGGGACATGCTCCAAAAGTTTTTCCTTTGAAAAGAGCCTGATTTTCGAAACTGCTATTAGGACAAAGCTGCGAACATAGAGTAAATGTTTCTAGGTGTAAATATGACTTGTATGGTGGATGAAAATTCGGTAATCCGTATGCGGCCTACACTGTAGTGAATATTTGTCGAATCCGAGATACATGAAGCGTGTTTGGAACACAGAATATCACGGTGAGCGAATCTATGTAAAATATATGTCTCTTGGGTAGAACTGGATCAAAGAGATTTTTCTGCAAAATCTACCTCATTTTCAAAACTGGCAATTGAAAATCTCTGCAAAATCAGAGAAAATGCTTCAAAGAGTATATATGGCTTTTATGGTGGATGAAAGTTCGGTAATCCTTATGCTAACAACTCAGTAGTGAATATTTGTCGAATCCGAGATCCATGAAGCGTGTTCGGAACAGGAATTTCACAATGACGGGTTCTATGTAAATTGCATATCTATTGGGTAGAAATCGTTCTAAGAGGATTTTTCTGTGAAAACTGCATGATTTTAGAAACTAACATTAGGAGAAATCTACTAAATCAGTATAAAACTTTCTATGTATAAATATGCATGTTAAGGTGGATGAAAGTTTGGTAATACACGTGTTCACAACTCATTAAAGAATGTTTGTTGAATCCGTGATGCATATAACGTGTTCAGAACACGGAATGTCACGGTGAGTGAAACTAGGTAAATTACATATGTTTTGGGTACAGCTCGCTCCAAGAGCATTTTTCTGCCAAATCTGCCTCATTTTCAATCCTGGCGTTAAATCTAAGCTGTGAAATCTGAGAAAACTCTTCAAAGTGTCAGTAAGCCGTGTGTGGTGAAAGAAAGTACATTAATCCACATGCTAACCACCCTGTAGTGAATATTTTTCGAATCCGAGATACATGAAGCATGTTGGGAACACTGAATTTCACGGTGAGCGAATCCATATAAATTACAAGTCTATTGGTTAGAACGTGCTCCAAGAATTTTTTTGCCGTGAAATCTGCCTCATTTTCGAAACTGGCATTTGGAAAATTCTGTGAAATCAGAGAAAATGCTTCTAAGCATCAATATGCCTAGTATTGTGATGAAAGTCCTGTAATCCACATGCAAACAACTCTGTAGTGTATTTTTCTCGAATCCTTTCTGCATGTAGCGTGTTCAATACATGTAATTTCACAGCAATAGAATATATGTAATTTACATATCTATTGAGTGGGACATGCTCCAAAAGTTTTTCCTTTGAAAAGAGCCTGATTTTCGAAACTGCTATTAGGACAAAGCTGCGAACATAGAGTAAATGTTTCTAGGTGTAAATATGACTTGTATGGTGGATGAAAATTCGGTAATCCGTATGCGGCCTACACTGTAGTGAATATTTGTCGAATCCGAGATACATGAAGCGTGTTTGGAACACAGAATATCACGGTGAGCGAATCTATGTAAAATATATGTCTCTTGGGTAGAACTGGATCAAAGAGATTTTTCTGTGAAATCTACCTCATTTTCAAAACTGGCAATTGAAAATCTCTGCAAAATCAGAGAAAATGCTTCAAAGAGTATATATGGCTTTTATGGTGGATGAAAGTTCGGTAATCCTTATGCTAACAACTCAGTAGTGAATATTTGTCGAATCCGAGATCCATGAAGCGTGTTCGGAACAGGAATTTCACAATGACGGGTTCTATGTAAATTGCATATCCATTGGGTAGAAATCGTTCTAAGAGGATTTTTCTGTGAAAACTGCATGATTTTAGAAACTAACATTAGGAGAAATCTACTAAATCAGTATAAAACTTTCTATGTATAAATATGCATGTTAAGGTGGATGAAAGTTCGGTAATACACGTGTTCACAACTCATTAAAGAATGTTTGTTGAATCCGTGATGCATATAACGTGTTCAGAACACGGAATGTCACGGTGAGTGAAACTAGTTAAATTACATATGTTTTGGGTACAGCTCGCTCCAAGAGCATTTTTCTGCCAAATCTGCCTCATTTTCAATCCTGGCGTTAAATCTAAGCTGTGAAATCTGAGAAAACTCTTCAAAGTGTCAGTAAGCCGTGTGTGGTGAAAGAAAGTACATTAATCCACATGCTAACCACTCTGTAGTGAATATTTTTCGAATCCGAGATACATGAAGCATGTTGGGAACACGGAATTTCACGGTGAGCGAATCCATATAAATTACAAGTCTATTGGTTAGAACGTGCTCCAAGAATTTTTTGCCGTGAAATCTGCCTCATTTTCGAAACTGGCATTTGGAAAATTCTGTGAAATCAGAGAAAATGCTTCTAAGCATCAATATGCCTTGTATTGTGATGAAAGTCCTGTAATCCACATGCAAACAACTCTGTAGTGTATTTTTGTCGAAACCTTTCTGCATGTAGCGTGTTCGATACACGTAATTGCACAGCAGGAGAATATATATAATTTTCATATCTATTGAGTAGAACATGCTCCAAATTTTTTTCCTTTGAAAACTGCCTGATTTTCGAAACTGCTATTAGGACTAAGCTGCGAAGTCAGAGTAAGTGTTTCTATGTGTAAATAGGATTGTATGGTGGATGAAAGATCGGTAATCCGCATGCAAACAACTCTGGAGTGAGTATTTGTCGAATCCGAGATACATGAAGCGTGTTCGGAACACAGAATATCACGGTGAGCGAATCAATGTAAAATACATGTCCCTTGTGTAGAACACGCTATAAGAGATTTTTCTGCGAAATCTGCCTCATTTTCGAAACTGACATTTGAAAATCCCTGCAAAATCAGAGAAAATGCTTCAAAGTTTCAATATGCCTTGTATTGTGATGGAAGTTCGTAAAAACACATGCAAACAAGTCTGTGGTGAATATTTGTAGAAATCGTTATGCATGTAGCGTGATCGTATCAAGGAAATTCCCGGCGATGGTGTCTATGTAAATTACACATCTATTGGGTAGATCTCGCTCCAAAAATATTTTGTGAGAAAACAGCCTGATTTTCGAAACTGGCATTAGGAAAAAGCTGCAAATTCAGAATTAATGTTTCTAAGTGTAAATATGCCATGTATGGTGGATGAAAGTTCTGTACTCTACATGTTCACAACTCATTCGAGAAAGTTTGTTGGAACCATGATGCATGAAGCATGTTCAGAAATTGGAATGTCACTGTGAGGGAAACTATGTAAATTACATTTCTATTGGGAAGTACTCGCTCCACGAGAATTTTTCTGCGAATATGCCTCATTTTCAAACCTGGCATTAGGAAAATGTTTCAAAATATGGAAAATGTTTCAAAGTGTCAATATGGCTTTTATGATGGATGAAATTTCGGTAATCCTTATGCTAACAACTCTGTAGTGAATATTTGTCGAATCCGTGATGCATGAAGGTATTTCGGAACACGGAATTTCATGATGACTGGTTCTATGTAAATTGCATGTCTATTGGGTAGAACTCGCTCCAAGAGGATTTTTCTGTGTATAATGCATTATTTAAAAACTGACATTAGGACAAATCTTCTAAATCAGAATAGAATTTTCTATGTATATATTTGCATTGTAAGGTGGATTAAAGTTCGGTAATACACATGTTCACAACTCATTAAAGCATGTTTGTTGAATCCGTAATGCATGCAACGTGTTCAGAACACGGAATGTCACGGCGAGTGAAATTAGGTAAATTACGTATCTTTTGGGTACAACTCACTCCAAGAGCATTTCTCTGCCAAATCTGCCTCATTTCAAAACTGGCGTTAAAACTAACCTCCGAAATCTGAGAAAATTCTTCCAAATATCAGTAAGCCTTTTATGGTGAATGAAAGTGCTGTAATCCACTTGCTAACAACTCTGTAGTGAATATTATTCTAATACGATATGTATGCAGCGTGTTCGGAACATGGAATTTCACGGTGAGCGAATCCATGTAAATTATATCTATTGTTTAGAACACGCTCCAGAGGTTTTTGCCGTGAAATCTGCCTCATTTTGGAAACTGGCGTTTGGAAAGCTCTGTGAAATAGGAGAAAATGCTTCTAAGCAACAATATGCCTTGTATTGTTGTGAAAGACCTGTAATCCACATGCAAACAACCCTGTAGTAGATTTTTGTCGAAAGCTTTCTGCATGTAGTGTGTTCGATACACGTAAATTCACAGCGGGAGAGTAAATGTAATTTACATATCTATTGAGAAAAATGCTTCAAAATTTTTTTCCTTTGAAACCTGCCTGATTTCTGAAACTGCTATTAGGTCAAAGCTGTGAACTAAGCGTAAATGTTTCTAGGTATAAATATGACTTGTATTGTGGATGAAATTTCGTTAATCTGCATGCAACCAAATCTGTAGTGAATATTTGTCGAATCCGAGATACATGAAGCGTTTTTGGATCACAGAATATTACAGTGAGCGAATCTATGTGAAATACATCTCTTGGGTAGAACTCACTCCAAGAGATTTTACTGTGAAATCTGCCTCATTTTCGATACTGGCAATTGAAAATATCTGCAAAATCAGAGAAATAGCTCCAAAGTGTCAATATGCTTTTAATTCTGATGGAAGTGCGTAAAACCACATGCAAAAAAATCTGTGTTGAATATTTGTAGAAAGCGTTATACATGTAGCGTGATCATATCACGGAAAATCCCGGCGATGATATCTATATAAATTACACATCAATTGGGTAGAACTCGCTCCAAAAATTTTTTCTGATAAAACGGCCTGATTTTCGAAAATGGCATTAGGAAAAAGCTGCAAATTCAGAATTAATGTTTCTATGAGTAAATATGCCATGTATTGTGTTGAAAGTCCTGTAATCCACATGCAAACAACTCTGTAGTGCATTTTTCTTGAATCCTTTCTGCATGTAGCGTGTTCAATACACGTAATTTCACAGCAGGAGAATATATGTAATTTACATATCTATTGAGTGGGACATGCTCCAAAAGTTTTTTCCTTTGAAAAGAGCCTGATTTTCAAAACTGCTATTAGGACAAAGCTGCGAACATAGAGTAAATGTTTCTAGGTGTAAATATGACTTGTATGGTGGATGAAAATTCGGTAATCCATATGCAGCCTACACTGTAGTGAATATTTGTTGAATCCGAGATACATGAAGCGTGTTTGGAACACAGAATATCACGGTGAGCGAATCTATGTAAAATATATGTCTCTTGGGTAGAACTGGATCAAAGAGATTTTTCTGCGAAATCTACCTCATTTTCAAAACTGGCAATTGAAAATCTCTGCAAAATCAGAGAAAATGCTTCAAAGAGTATATATGGCTTTTATGGTGGATGAAAGTTCGGTAATCCTTATGCTAACAACTCAGTAGTGAATATTTGTCGAATCCGAGATCCATGAAGCGTGTTCGGAACAGGAATTTCACGATGACGGGTTCTATGTAAATTGCATATCTATTGGGTAGAAATCGTTCTAAGAGGATTTTTTCTGTGAAAACTGCATGATTTTAGAAACTAACATTAGGAGAAATCTACTAAATCAGTATAAAACTTTCTATGTATAAATATGCATGTTAAGGTGGATGAAAGTTTGGTAATACACGTGTTCACAACTCATTAAAGAATGTTTGTTGAATCCGTGATGCATATAACGTGTTCAGAACACGGAATGTCACGGTGAGTGAAACTAGGTAAATTACATATGTTTTGGGTACAGCTCGCTCCAAGAGCATTTTTCCTGCCAAATCTGCCTCATTTTCAATCCTGGCGTTAAATCTAAGCTGTGAAATCTGAGAAAACTCTTCAAAGTGTCAGTAAGCCGTGTGTGGTGAAAGAAAGTACATTAATCCACATGCTAACCACCCTGTAGTGAATATTTTTCGAATCCGAGATACATGAAGCATGTTGGGAACACGGAATTTCACGGTGAGCGAATCCATATAAATTACAAGTCTATTGGTTAGAACGTGCTCCAAGAATTTTTTTGCCGTGAAATCTGCCTCATTTTCGAAACTGGCATTTGGAAAATTCTGTGAAATCAGAGAAAATGCTTCTAAGCATCAATATGCCTAGTATTGTGATGAAAGTCCTGTAATCCACATGCAAACAACTCTGTAGTGTATTTTTGTCGAATCCTTTCTGCATGTAGCGTGTTCAATACATGTAATTTCACAGCAATAGAATATATGTAATTTACATATCTATTGAGTGGGACATGCTCCAAAAGTTTTTCCTTTGAAAAGAGCCTGATTTTCGAAACTGCTATTAGGACAAAGCTGCGAACATAGAGTAAATGTTTCTAGGTGTAAATATGACTTGTATGGTGGATGAAAATTCGGTAATCCGTATGCGGCCTACACTGTAGTGAATATTTGTCGAATCCGAGATACATGAAGCGTGTTTGGAACACAGAATATCACGGTGAGCGAATCTATGTAAAATATATGTCTCTTGGGTAGAACTGGATCAAAGAGATTTTTCTGTGAAATCTACCTCATTTTCAAAACTGGCAATTGAAAATCTCTGCAAAATCAGAGAAAATGCTTCAAAGAGTATATATGGCTTTTATGGTGGATGAAAGTTCGGTAATCCTTATGCTAACAACTCAGTAGTGAATATTTGTCGAATCCGAGATCCATGAAGCGTGTTCGGAACAGGAATTTCACAATGACGGGTTCTATGTAAATTGCATATCTATTGGGTAGAAATCGTTCTAAGAGGATTTTTCTGTGAAAACTGCATGATTTTAGAAACTAACATTAGGAGAAATCTACTAAATCAGTATAAAACTTTCTATGTATAAATATGCATGTTAAGGTGGATGAAAGTTTGGTAATACACGTGTTCACAACTCATTAAAGAATGTTTGTTGAATCCGTGATGCATATAACGTGTTCAGAACACGGAATGTCACGGTGAGTGAAACTAGGTAAATTACATATGTTTTGGGTACAGCTCGCTCCAAGAGCATTTTTCTGCCAAATCTGCCTCATTTTCAATCCTGGCGTTAAATCTAAGCTGTGAAATCTGAGAAAACTCTTCAAAGTGTCAGTAAGCCGTGTGTGGTGAAAGAAAGTACATTAATCCACATGCTAACCACCCTGTAGTGAATATTTTTCGAATCCGAGATACATGAAGCATGTTGGGAACACTGAATTTCACGGTGAGCGAATCCATATAAATTACAAGTCTATTGGTTAGAACGTGCTCCAAGAATTTTTTTGCCGTGAAATCTGCCTCATTTTCGAAACTGGCATTTGGAAAATTCTGTGAAATCAGAGAAAATGCTTCTAAGCATCAATATGCCTAGTATTGTGATGAAAGTCCTGTAATCCACATGCAAACAACTCTGTAGTGTATTTTTCTCGAATCCTTTCTGCATGTAGCGTGTTCAATACATGTAATTTCACAGCAATAGAATATATGTAATTTACATATCTATTGAGTGGGACATGCTCCAAAAGTTTTTCCTTTGAAAAGAGCCTGATTTTCGAAACTGCTATTAGGACAAAGCTGCGAACATAGAGTAAATGTTTCTAGGTGTAAATATGACTTGTATGGTGGATGAAAATTCGGTAATCCGTATGCGGCCTACACTGTAGTGAATATTTGTCGAATCCGAGATACATGAAGCGTGTTTGGAACACAGAATATCACGGTGAGCGAATCTATGTAAAATATATGTCTCTTGGGTAGAACTGGATCAAAGAGATTTTTCTGTGAAATCTACCTCATTTTCAAAACTGGCAATTGAAAATCTCTGCAAAATCAGAGAAAATGCTTCAAAGAGTATATATGGCTTTTATGGTGGATGAAAGTTCGGTAATCCTTATGCTAACAACTCAGTAGTGAATATTTGTCGAATCCGAGATCCATGAAGCGTGTTCGGAACAGGAATTTCACAATGACGGGTTCTATGTAAATTGCATATCCATTGGGTAGAAATCGTTCTAAGAGGATTTTTCTGTGAAAACTGCATGATTTTAGAAACTAACATTAGGAGAAATCTACTAAATCAGTATAAAACTTTCTATGTATAAATATGCATGTTAAGGTGGATGAAAGTTCGGTAATACACGTGTTCACAACTCATTAAAGAATGTTTGTTGAATCCGTGATGCATATAACGTGTTCAGAACACGGAATGTCACGGTGAGTGAAACTAGTTAAATTACATATGTTTTGGGTACAGCTCGCTCCAAGAGCATTTTTCTGCCAAATCTGCCTCATTTTCAATCCTGGCGTTAAATCTAAGCTGTGAAATCTGAGAAAACTCTTCAAAGTGTCAGTAAGCCGTGTGTGGTGAAAGAAAGTACATTAATCCACATGCTAACCACTCTGTAGTGAATATTTTTCGAATCCGAGATACATGAAGCATGTTGGGAACACGGAATTTCACGGTGAGCGAATCCATATAAATTACAAGTCTATTGGTTAGAACGTGCTCCAAGAATTTTTTGCCGTGAAATCTGCCTCATTTTCGAAACTGGCATTTGGAAAATTCTGTGAAATCAGAGAAAATGCTTCTAAGCATCAATATGCCTTGTATTGTGATGAAAGTCCTGTAATCCACATGCAAACAACTCTGTAGTGTATTTTTCTCGAAACCTTTCTGCATGTAGCGTGTTCGATACACGTAATTGCACAGCAGGAGAATATATATAATTTTCATATCTATTGAGTAGAACATGCTCCAAATTTTTTTCCTTTGAAAACTGCCTGATTTTCGAAACTGCTATTAGGACTAAGCTGCGAAGTCAGAGTAAGTGTTTCTATGTGTAAATAGGATTGTATGGTGGATGAAAGATCGGTAATCCGCATGCAAACAACTCTGGAGTGAGTATTTGTCGAATCCGAGATACATGAAGCGTGTTCGGAACACAGAATATCACGGTGAGCGAATCAATGTAAAATACATGTCCCTTGTGTAGAACACGCTATAAGAGATTTTTCTGCGAAATCTGCCTCATTTTCGAAACTGACATTTGAAAATCCCTGCAAAATCAGAGAAAATGCTTCAAAGTTTCAATATGCCTTGTATTGTGATGGAAGTTCGTAAAAACACATGCAAACAAGTCTGTGGTGAATATTTGTAGAAATCGTTATGCATGTAGCGTGATCGTATCAAGGAAATTCCCGGCGATGGTGTCTATGTAAATTACACATCTATTGGGTAGATCTCGCTCCAAAAATATTTTGTGAGAAAACAGCCTGATTTTCGAAACTGGCATTAGGAAAAAGCTGCAAATTCAGAATTAATGTTTCTAAGTGTAAATATGCCATGTATGGTGGATGAAAGTTCTGTACTCTACATGTTCACAACTCATTCGAGAAAGTTTGTTGGAACCATGATGCATGAAGCATGTTCAGAAATTGGAATGTCACTGTGAGGGAAACTATGTAAATTACATTTCTATTGGGAAGTACTCGCTCCACGAGAATTTTTCTGCGAATATGCCTCATTTTCAAACCTGGCATTAGGAAAATGTTTCAAAATATGGAAAATGTTTCAAAGTGTCAATATGGCTTTTATGATGGATGAAATTTCGGTAATCCTTATGCTAACAACTCTGTAGTGAATATTTGTCGAATCCGTGATGCATGAAGGTATTTCGGAACACGGAATTTCATGATGACTGGTTCTATGTAAATTGCATGTCTATTGGGTAGAACTCGCTCCAAGAGGATTTTTCTGTGTATAATGCATTATTTAAAAACTGACATTAGGACAAATCTTCTAAATCAGAATAGAATTTTCTATGTATATATTTGCATTGTAAGGTGGATTAAAGTTCGGTAATACACATGTTCACAACTCATTAAAGCATGTTTGTTGAATCCGTAATGCATGCAACGTGTTCAGAACACGGAATGTCACGGCGAGTGAAATTAGGTAAATTACGTATCTTTTGGGTACAACTCACTCCAAGAGCATTTCTCTGCCAAATCTGCCTCATTTCAAAACTGGCGTTAAAACTAACCTCCGAAATCTGAGAAAATTCTTCCAAATATCAGTAAGCCTTTTATGGTGAATGAAAGTGCTGTAATCCACTTGCTAACAACTCTGTAGTGAATATTATTCTAATACGATATGTATGCAGCGTGTTCGGAACATGGAATTTCACGGTGAGCGAATCCATGTAAATTATATCTATTGTTTAGAACACGCTCCAGAGGTTTTTGCCGTGAAATCTGCCTCATTTTGGAAACTGGCGTTTGGAAAGCTCTGTGAAATAGGAGAAAATGCTTCTAAGCAACAATATGCCTTGTATTGTTGTGAAAGACCTGTAATCCACATGCAAACAACCCTGTAGTAGATTTTTGTCGAAAGCTTTCTGCATGTAGTGTGTTCGATACACGTAAATTCACAGCGGGAGAGTAAATGTAATTTACATATCTATTGAGAAAAATGCTTCAAAATTTTTTTCCTTTGAAACCTGCCTGATTTCTGAAACTGCTATTAGGTCAAAGCTGTGAACTAAGCGTAAATGTTTCTAGGTATAAATATGACTTGTATTGTGGATGAAATTTCGTTAATCTGCATGCAACCAAATCTGTAGTGAATATTTGTCGAATCCAAGATACATGAAGCGTGTTCGGAACACAGAATATCACGGTGAGCGAATCAATGTAAAATACATGTCCCTTGTGTAGAACACGCTCCAAGAGAGTTTTCTGCGAAATCTGCCTCATTTTCGAAACTGACATATGAAAATCCCTGCAAAATCAGAGAAAATGCTTCAAAGTTTCAATATGCCTTGTATTGTGATGGAAGATCGTAAAATCAGATGCAAACAAATCTGTGGTGAATATTTGTAGAAAGCGTTATGCATGTAGCGTGATCGTATCACGGAAATTCCCGGCGATGGAATCTATGTAACTTACACATCTATAGGGTAGAAATCGCTCCAAAACTTTTTTCTGAGAAAACGGCCTGATTTTCGAAACAGGCATTAGGAAAAAGCTGCAAATTAAGAATTAATGTTTCTAGATGTAAATATGCCATGTATGGTGGGTGAAAGTTCTGTAATCTACATGTTCACAACTCATTCGAGAAAGTTTGTTGAAACCATGATGCATGAAGCGTGTTCAGAAATTTGAATGTCACTGTGAGGGAAACTTTGTAAATTACATTTCTATTGGGAAGTACTCGCTCCACGAGAATTTTTCTGCGAATATGCCTCATTTTCAAACCTGGCATTAGGAAAATGTTTCAAAATATGGAAAATGTTTCAAAGTGTCAATATGGCTTTTATGATGGATGAAATTTCGGTAATCCTTATGCTAACAACTCTGTAGTGAATATTTGTCGAATCCGTGATGCATGAAGGTATTTCGGAACACGGAATTTCATGATGACTGGTTCTATGTAAATTGCATGTCTATTGGGTAGAACTCGCTCCAAGAGGATTTTTCTGTGTAAACTGCATTATTTAAAAACTGACATTAGGAGAAATCTTCTAAATCAGAATAGAATTTTCTATGTATATATTTGCATTGTAAGGTGGATTAAAGTTCGGTAATACACATGTTCACTACTCATTAAAGCATGTTTGTTGAATCCGTAATGCATGCAACGTGTTCAGAACACGGAATGTCACGGTGAGTGAAACTAGGTAAATTACGTATCTTTTGGGTACAACTCACTCCAAGAGCATTTCTCTGCCACATCTGCCTCATTTCAAAACTGGCGTTAAAACTAACCTCCGAAATCTGAGAAAATTCTTCCAAATATCAGTAAGCCTTGTATGGTGAATGAAAGTGCTGTAATCCACTTGCTAACAACTCTGTAGTGAATATTATTCTAATACGATATGTATGCAGCGTGTTCGGAACATGGAATTTCACGGTGAGCGAATCCATGTAAATTATATGTCTATTGTTTAGAACACGCTCCAGAGGTTTTTGCCGTGAAATCTGCCTCATTTTGGAAACTGGCGTTTGGAAAGCTCTGTGAAATAGGAGAAAATGCTTCTAAGCAACAATATGCCTTGTATTGTTGTGAAAGACCTGTAATCCACATGCAAACAACCCTGTAGTAGATTTTTGTCGAAAGCTTTCTGCATGTAGTGTGTTCGATACACGTAAATTCACAGCGGGAGAGTAAATGTAATTTACATATCTATTGAGAAAAATGCTTCAAAATTTTTTTCCTTTGAAACCTGCCTGATTTCTGAAACTGCTATTAGGTCAAAGCTGTGAACTAAGCGTAAATGTTTCTAGGTATAAATATGACTTGTATTGTGGATGAAATTTCGTTAATCTGCATGCAACCAAATCTGTAGTGAATATTTGTCGAATCCAAGATACATGAAGCGTGTTCGGAACACAGAATATCACGGTGAGCGAATCAATGTAAAATACATGTCCCTTGTGTAGAACACGCTCCAAGAGAGTTTTCTGCGAAATCTGCCTCATTTTCGAAACTGACATATGAAAATCCCTGCAAAATCAGAGAAAATGCTTCAAAGTTTCAATATGCCTTGTATTGTGATGGAAGATCGTAAAATCAGATGCAAACAAATCTGTGGTGAATATTTGTAGAAAGCGTTATGCATGTAGCGTGATCGTATCACGGAAATTCCCGGCGATGGAATCTATGTAAATTACACATCTATAGGGTAGAACTCGCTCCAAAACTTTTTTCTGAGAAAACGGCCTGATTTTCGAAACAGGCATTAGGAAAAAGCTGCAAATTAAGAATTAATGTTTCTAGATGTAAATATGCCATGTATGGTGGGTGAAAGTTCTGTAATCTACATGTTCACAACTCATTCGAGAAAGTTTGTTGAAACCATGATGCATGAAGCGTGTTCAGAAATTTGAATGTCACTGTGAGGGAAACTTTGTAAATTACATTTCTATTGGGAGGTACTCGCTCCACGAGAATTTTTCTGCAAATATGCCTCATTTTCAAACCTGGCATTAGGAAATATTTTCAAAATATTAGAAAATGTTTCAAAGTGTCAATATGGCTTTTATGGTAGATGAAATTTCGGGAATCCTTATGCTAACCACCCTGTAGTGAATATTTGTCGAATCCGTGATGCATGTATGTTTTTCGGAACACGGAATTTCACGATGACGGGTTCTATGTTAATTGCATGTCTATTGAGTAGAACTCTCTCCAAGAGGATTTTTCTGTATAAACTGCATTATATTAAAAACTAACATTAGGGGAAATCTACTAAATCAGTATATAAATTTCTATGTATAAATATGCATTGTAAGGTGGATGAAAGTTCGGTAATACACGTGTTCACAACTCATTAAATTATGTTTGTTGAATCCATGATGCATATAAAGTGTTCAGAACACGGAATGTCACGGTGAGTGAAACTAGGTAAATTACATATCTTTTGGGTACAACTCGCTCCAGGAGCACTTTTAGACCAAATCTGCCTCATTTTCAAAACTGGCATTAAAACTAACCTGTGAAATCTGAGAAAAGTATTCAAAGTGTCAGTAAGCCATTTATGGTAGATGAAAGTGCTGTTATCCACTTGCTAACAACTCTGTAGTGAATATTTTTCGAATCCGAGATACATGAAGCGTGTTTGGAACACGGAATTTCACGGTTAGCGAATCCATGTAAATTACAAGTCTACTGGTTAGAACGTGCTCCAAGAATTTTTTGCCGTGAAATCTGCCTCATTTTCAAGACTGACGTTTGGAAAGCTCTGTGAAATCAGAGAAAATGCTTCTAAGCATCAATATGCCTTGTATTGTTGTGAAAGTCCTGTAATCCTCATGCAAACAACCCTGTAGTGTATTTTTGTCGAAACCTTTCTGCATGTAGCGTGTTCGATACACGTAAATTCACAGCGGGAGAATCTATGTAATTTACATATCTATTGAGTAGAACATGCTCCAACGTTTTTTTCCTTTGAAAACTGCCTGATTTTCGAAACTGCTATTAGGACAAAGCTGCGAACTAAGAGTAAATTATTCTAAGTGTAAATATGACTTGTATAGTGGATGAAAATTCGGTAATCTGCATGCAACCAACTCTGTAGCGAATATTGTCGAATCCGAGATACATGAAGCGTTTTTGGATCACAGAATATTACAGTGAGCGAATCTATGTGAAATACATCTCTTGGGTAGAACTCACTCCAAGAGATTTTACTGTGAAATCTGCCTCATTTTCGATACTGGCAATTGAAAATATCTGCAAAATCAGAGAAATAGCTCCAAAGTGTCAATATGCTTTTTATTCTGATGGAAGTGCGTAAAACCACATGCAAACAAATCTGTGTTGAATATTTGTAGAAAGCGTTATACATGTAGCGTGATCATATCACGGAAAATCCCGGCGATGATATCTATATAAATTACACATCAATTGGGTAGAACTCGCTCCAAAAATTTTTTCTGATAAAACGGCCTGATTTTCGAAAATGGCATTAGGAAAAAGCTGCAAATTCAGAATTAATGTTTCTATGAGTAAATATGCCATGTATTGTGTTGAAAGTCCTGTAATCCACATGCAAACAACTCTGTAGTGCATTTTTCTTGAATCCTTTCTGCATGTAGCGTGTTCAATACACGTAATTTCACAGCAGGAGAATATATGTAATTTACATATCTATTGAGTGGGACATGCTCCAAAAGTTTTTTCCTTTGAAAAGAGCCTGATTTTCGAAACTGCTATTAGGACAAAGCTGCGAACATAGAGTAAATGTTTCTAGGTGTAAATATGACTTGTATGGTGGATGAAAATTCGGTAATCCATATGCAGCCTACACTGTAGTGAATATTTGTTGAATCCGAGATACATGAAGCGTGTTTGGAACACAGAATATCACGGTGAGCGAATCTATGTAAAATATATGTCTCTTGGGTAGAACTGGATCAAAGAGATTTTTCTGCGAAATCTACCTCATTTTCAAAACTGGCAATTGAAAATCTCTGCAAAATCAGAGAAATGCTTCAAAGAGTATATATGGCTTTTATGGTGGATGAAAGTTCGGTAATCCTTATGCTAACAACTCAGTAGTGAATATTTGTCGAATCCGAGATCCATGAAGCGTGTTCGGAACAGGAATTTCACGATGACGGGTTCTATGTAAATTGCATATCTATTGGGTAGAAATCGTTCTAAGAGGATTTTTCTGTGAAAACTGCATGATTTTAGAATACTAACATTAGGAGAAATCTACTAAATCAGTATAAAACTTTCTATGTATAAATATGCATGTTAAGGTGGATGAAAGTTTGGTAATACACGTGTTCACAACTCATTAAAGAATGTTTGTTGAATCCGTGATGCATATAACGTGTTCAGAACACGGAATGTCACGGTGAGTGAAACTAGGTAAATTACATATGTTTTGGGTACAGCTCGCTCCAAGAGCATTTTTCCTGCCAAATCTGCCTCATTTTCAATCCTGGCGTTAAATCTAAGCTGTGAAATCTGAGAAAACTCTTCAAAGTGTCAGTAAGCCGTGTGTGGTGAAAGAAAGTACATTAATCCACATGCTAACCACCCTGTAGTGAATATTTTTCGAATCCGAGATACATGAAGCATGTTGGGAACACGGAATTTCACGGTGAGCGAATCCATATAAATTACAAGTCTATTGGTTAGAACGTGCTCCAAGAATTTTTTGCCGTGAAATCTGCCTCATTTTCGAAACTGGCATTTGGAAAATTCTGTGAAATCAGAGAAAATGCTTCTAAGCATCAATATGCCTAGTATTGTGATGAAAGTCCTGTAATCCACATGCAAACAACTCTGTAGTGTATTTTTCTCGAATCCTTTCTGCATGTAGCGTGTTCAATACATGTAATTTCACAGCAATAGAATATATGTAATTTACATATCTATTGAGTGGGACATGCTCCAAAAGTTTTTCCTTTGAAAAGAGCCTGATTTTCGAAACTGCTATTAGGACAAAGCTGCGAACATAGAGTAAATGTTTCTAGGTGTAAATATGACTTGTATGGTGGATGAAAATTCGGTAATCCGTATGCGGCCCTACACTGTAGTGAATATTTGTCGAATCCGAGATACATGAAGCGTGTTTGGAACACAGAATATCACGGTGAGCGAATCTATGTAAAATATATGTCTCTTGGGTAGAACTGGATCAAAGAGATTTTTCTGCAAAATCTACCTCATTTTCAAAACTGGCAATTGAAAATCTCTGCAAAATCAGAGAAAATGCTTCAAAGAGTATATATGGCTTTTATGGTGGATGAAAGTTCGGTAATCCTTATGCTAACAACTCAGTAGTGAATATTTGTCGAATCCGAGATCCATGAAGCGTGTTCGGAACAGGAATTTCACGATGACGGGTTCTATGTAAATTGCATATCTATTGGGTAGAAATCGTTCTAAGAGGATTTTTCTGTGAAAACTGCATGATTTTAGAAACTAACATTAGGAGAAATCTACTAAATCAGTATAAAACTTTCTATGTATAATTATGCATGTTAAGGTGGATGAAAGTTTGGTAATACACGTGTTCACAACTCATTAAAGAATGTTTGTTGAATCCGTGATGCATATAACGTGTTCAGAACACGGAATGTCACGGTGAGTGAAACTAGGTAAATTACATATGTTTTGGGTACAGCTCGCTCCAAGAGCATTTTTCTGCCAAATCTGCCTCATTTTCAATCCTGGCGTTAAATCTAAGCTGTGAAATCTGAGAAAACTCTTCAAAGTGTCAGTAAGCCGTGTGTGGTGAAAGAAAGTACATTAATCCACATGCTAACCACCCTGTAGTGAATATTTTTCGAATCCGAGATACATGAAGCATGTTGGGAACACTGAATTTCACGGTGAGCGAATCCATATAAATTACAAGTCTATTGGTTAGAACGTGCTCCAAGAATTTTTTTGCCGTGAAATCTGCCTCATTTTCGAAACTGGCATTTGGAAAATTCTGTGAAATCAGAGAAAATGCTTCTAAGCATCAATATGCCTAGTATTGTGATTGAAAGTCCTGTAATCCACATGCAAACAACTCTGTAGTGTATTTTTCTCGCATCCTTTCTGCATGTAGCGTGTTCCCAATACATGTAATTTCCCCAGCAATAGAATATATGTAATTTACATATCTATTGAGTGGGACATGCTCCAAAGTTTTTCCTTTGAAAAGAGCCTGATTTTCGAACTGCTATTAGGACAAAGCTGCGAACATAGAGTAAATGTTTCTAGGTGTAAATATGACTTGTATGGTGGATGAAAATTCGGTAATCCGTCTGCGGCCTACACTGTAGTGGAATATTTGTCGAATCCGAGATACATGAAGCGTGTTTGGAACACAGAATATCACGGTGTAGCGAATCTATGTAAATATATGTCTCTTGGGTTAGAACTGGATCAAAGAGATTTTTCTTGCGAAATCTACCTCCTTTTCAAAACTGGCAATTGAAAATCTCTGCAAAATCAGAGAAAATGCTTCAAAGAGTATATATGGCTTTTATGGTGGATTGAAAGTTCGGTAATCCTTATGCTAACAACTCAGTAGTGAATATTTGTCGAATCCGAGATCCATGAAGCGTGTTCGGAACAGGAATTTCACAATGACGGGGGTTCTATGTAAATTGCATATCTATTGGGTAGAAATCGTTCTAAGAGGATTTTTCTGTGAAAACTGCATGATTTTAGAAACTAACATTAGGAGAAATCTACTAAATCAGTATAAAACTTTCTATGATAAATAGCATGTTAAGGTGGATGAAAGTTCGGTAATACACGTGTTCACAACTCATTAAAGAATGTTTGTTGAATCCGTGATGCATATAACGTGTTCAGAACACGGAATGTCACGGTGAGTGAAACTAGGTTAAATTACATATGTTTTGGGTACAGCTCGCTCCAAGAGCATTTTTCTGCCAAATCTGCCTCATTTTCAATCCTGGCGTTAAATCTAAGCTGTGAAATCTGAGAAAACTCTTCAAAGTGTCAGTAAGCCGTGTGTGGTGAAAGAAGTACATTAATCCACATGCTAACCACTCTGTAGTGAATATTTTTCGAATCCGAGATACATGAAGCATGTTGGGAACACGGAATTTCACGGTGAGCGAATCCATATAAATTACAAGTCTATTGGTTAGAACGTGCTCCAAGAATTTTTTGCCGTGAAATCTGCCTCATTTTCGAAACTGGCATTTGGAAAATTCTGTGAAATCAGAGAAAATGCTTCTAAGCATCAATATGCCTTGTATTGTGATGAAAGTCCTGTAATCCACATGCAAACAACTCTGTAGTGTATTTTTGTCGAAACCTTTCTGCATGTAGCGTGTTCGATACACGTAATTGCACAGCAGGAGAATATATATAATTTACATATCTATTGAGTAGAACATGCTCCAAATTTTTTTCCTTTGAAAACTGCCTGATTTTCGAAACTGCTATTA
>NC_045719.1:26219025-26253431 GCF_009834535.1 Camelus ferus | reverse complement strand
ATCTCCTTCAATAAATTATATAGGTGGTACTAGCTCCAAATCTGTTAACAGTGAAACTGCAGGAATTCAAACCGGCAGTAGGAAACAGACAGAGAAACCAGAGTAAAAATTTCTCCTGCCAACACGTTCCATTGTGCTAGATGAACGAATTCTCTCCACTGCTCAGTACTGAGAGATAAGTGAGTATGAAAGCCGCCCTTCAACTTGCTTGTTATTAAGACAAAGATAATTTTCAGGTGCAAACCCACACCATACATATATAAGGAAGTAATAGATCCAACACAGTTTTACAGTGAAAAATACAGGAAATTCAATCCGCACTAGGAAACAGACTTAGAAACCAGAATTAAAGTTTCTCCTGCAACCTGTTCCCTTTGTGTAAGATGAACGAACGTCTCTCCACATGCTCAGATCTGAGAGTTAAATGTGTGTGAAAGCCGTCCTTCACCTAGCTTGTTGGGAACACAAAGTTTCTTTTCAGGTGGCAAACTCCACTCCATACATATATACGGGGAGGTACTAGCTCCAACTCGGTTTTACAGTGAAACCTGCAGGAACTTCAAACAGGCACAAGGAAACAGACTGAGAACCAGAGTATAATTTTCCAGCAACCCGTTCCATTTGTGCTAGATGAACGAACGTCTCTCCACATGCTCATTTCTGAGAGATAAGTGTCTGTGAAAGCCGTCCTTCAGCTAGCTTTTTGGGAACACAAAGTTTCTTTCCAGATGCAAAATTGACTCCATACATATATATGGGGAGGTACTTGCTCCAACTCACTTTACAGTGAAAACTGCAGGAACTTCAAACCGGCACTAGGAAACAGACTGAGAAACCAGAGTAAAAGTTTCTCCTGTAAACATTTCCATTTGTGCTAAATGAACGAATATCTCTCCACATGTTCTGTTCTGAGTGATAAGTGTGTGTGAAAGCCGTCCTTCAACTAGTTTGTTGAGAAACACAAAGTTACTTTTCAGGTGCAAAACCCACTCCATACATATATATAGGGAGGTAATAGGTCCAACTTGATTTTAAAATGAAAACTTAGGAACTTCAAACTGGCACTTGGAAACAGACTGTGAAACTAGAATAAACGTTTTTTCTACAAACTGTTCCCTTGATGCTAGATGAATGAACTTCTCTCCAAATGCTCAGTTCTGAGTGAAAATTGTGTGTGAAAGCAGTCCTTCACTTAGCTTGTTGGGAACACAAAGTTACTTTTCAGGTGCAATCCCCAATCCATACATATATATGGGGAGGAACTACCACCAAATCTGTTTTACAGTGAAAATTGCAGGAACTTCATACTGGCACTAGGAAACAGACTGAGAAACCAGAGTTTAAAGTTTCTACTGCAACCCTTTCCTTTTGTGCTAGATGAACGAACGTCCCTCCACATGCCCAGTTCTGAGAGATAAATGTGTGTGAAAGCCGTCCTTCACCTAGCTTGTTGGGAACACAATGTTTCTTTCAGTTGCATACTCCACTCCATACATATATATGGGCAGGAACTATCTGCAAAGCGGTTTACAGTGAAAATAGCAGGAACTTCAACCGGCACTAGGAAACAGACTGAGAAACCAGAGTAAAAGTTTCTCCTGCAGCCCGTTCCCTTGGTGCTAGATGAACGAAAGTCTCTCCACATGTTCAGTTCTGAGAGTAATTGTGTGTGAATGCCGTCCTTCAAATAGCTTGTTGGGAACACAAAGTTTCTTTTCAGGGGAAACCCCACTCCATACATATATATAGGGAGGTACAACTCCACTCGGTTTTACAGTGAAAACTGCAGGAACTTCAAACTGGCACTAGAAAACAGACTGAGAAACCAGAGTAAAAGTTTCTCCTTCAACCCGTTCCATTTGTGCTAGATGAACGACGTCTCTCCACATGCTCAGTTCTGAGAGATAATTGTGTGTGATAGCAGTCCTTCACCTAGCTTTTGGGAACACAAAGTTTCTTTCCAGATGCAAACTAGAATCCATATATATATAAGGGGAGGTACTGGCTCCAACTCACTTTTACAGTGAAAATTGCATGAACTTCATACCGGCACTAGGAAACAGACTGAGAAACCAGAGTAAAAGTTTCTCCTGCAAACATTTCCATTTGTGCTAGATGAACGAAAGTCTATCCACATGTTAAGTTCTGAGAGAAATTGTGTGTGAAAGCCGTATTTCAACTAGCTTGTTGAGAACACAAAGTTTCTTTTCAGTGGCTATCTCCTCTCAATAAATATATATGAGGTGGTACTAGCTCCAAATCTGTTTTACAGTGAAAACTGCAGGAATTTCAACCGGCAGTAGGAAACAGACAGAGAAACCAGAGTAAAAATTTCTCCTGCAACACGTTCCATTGTGCTAGATGAACGAATTCTCTCCACATGCTCAGTACTGAGAGATAAGTGAGTATGAAAGCCGCCCTTCACCTTGCTTGTTATTAAGACAAAGATAATTTTCAGGTGCAACCCACACCATACATATATAAGGGGAAGTACTAGATCCATCACAGTTTTACAGTGAAAAATACAGGAAATTCAATCCGGCACTAGGAACAGATTTAGAAACCAGAGTAAAAGCTCCTCCTGCAAACTGTTCCCTTTGTGTAAGATGAAAGAACGTCTCTCCACATGCTCAGTTCTGAGAGTTAAATGTGTGTGAAAGCCGTCCTTCACCTAGCTTGTTGGGAACACAAAATTTCTTTTCAGGTGCAAACTCCAATCCATACATATATATGGGGAGGCACTAGCTCCAACTCTGTTTTACAGTGAAAACTGCAGGAGCTTCACACCGGCACTAGGAAACAGACTGAGAAACCAGAGTAAAAGTTTCTCCTGCAACCCGTTCCCATTTTGCTAGATGAATGAAAGTCTCTCCACATGCTCAGTTCTGACACATAAGGGTGTGTGAAAGCCGCCCTTTACCTAGCTTGTTATTGAGACAAAGATACTTTTCAGGTGCAAACCCACACCATACATATATAAGGGGAAGTAATAGATCCAACACAGTTTACAGTGAAAAATACAGGAAATTCAATCCGGCACTAGGAAAACAGACTTAGAAACCAGAATTAAAGTTTCTCCTGCAACCTGTTCCCTTGTGTAAGATGAACGAACGTCTCTCCACATGCTCAGATCTGAGAGTTAAATGTGTGTGAAAGCCGTCCTTCACCTAGCTTGTTGGGAACACAAAGTTTCTTTTCAGGTGCAAACTCCACTCCATACATATATACGGGGAGGTACTAGCTCCAACTCGGTTTACAGTGAAACCTGCAGGAACTTCAACCGGCACTAGGAAACAGACTGAGAAACCAGAGTAAAAGTTTCTCCTGTAAACTTTTCCATTTGTGCTAAATGAACGAATATCTCTCCAAATGTTCTGTTCTGAGTGATAAGTGTGTGTGAAAGCCGGCCTTGAACTAGTTTGTTGAGAAAACAAAGTTACTTTTCAGGTGCAAACTCCACTCCATACATATATACGGGGAGGTACTAGCTCCAACTCGGTTTTACAGTGAAACCTGCAGGAACTTCAAACAGGCACAAGGAAACAGACTGAGAAACCAGAGTATAAATTTTCCAGCAACCCGTTCCATTTGTGCTAGATGAACGAACGTCTCTCCACATGCTCATTTCTGAGAGATAAGTGTCTGTGAAAGCCGTCCTTCAGCTAGCTTTTTGGGAACACAAAGTTTCTTTCCAGATGCAAAATTGACTCCATACATATATATGGGGTGGTACTTGCTCCAACTCACTTTTACAGTGAAAAACTGCAGGAACTTCAAACCGGCACTAGGAAACAGACTGAGAAACCAGAGTAAAAGTTTCTCCTGTAAACATTTCCATTTGTGCTAAATGAACGAATATCTCTCCACATGTTCTGTTCTGAGTGATAAGTGTGTGTGAAAGCCGTCCTTCAACTAGTTTGTTGAGAACACAAAGTTACTTTTCAGGTGCAAACCCCACTCCATACATATATATAGGGAGGTAATAGGTCCAACTTGATTTTAAAATGAAAACTTAGGAACTTCAAACTGGCACTTGGAAACAGACTGTGAAACTAGAATACACGTTTTTCTACAAACTGTTCCCTTGATGCTAGATGAATGAACTTCTCTCCAAATGCTCAGTTCTGAGTGAAAATTGTGTGTGAAAGCAGTCCTTCACTTAGCTTGTTGGGAACACAAAGTTTCTTTTCAGGTGCAATCTCCAATCCATACATATATATGGGGAGGAACTACCACCAAATCTGTTTTACAGTGAAAATTGCAGGAACTTCATACTGGCACTAGGAAACAGACTGAGAAACCAGAGTTAAAGTTTCTACTGCAACCCTTTCCTTTTGTGCTAGATGAACGAACGTCCCTCCACATGCCCAGTTCTGAGAGATAAATGTGTGTGAAAGCCGTCCTTCACCTAGCTTGTTGGGAACACAATGTTTCTTTCAGTTGCATACTCCACTCCATACATATATATGGCAGGAACTATCTGCAAAGCGGTTTACAGTGAAAATAGCAGGAACTTCAAACCGGCACTAGGAAACAGACTGAGAAACCAGAGTAAAAGTTTCTCCTGCAGCCCGTTCCCTTGGTGATAGATGAACGAAAGTCTCTCCACATGTTCAGTTCTGAGAGTAAATTGTGTGTGAATGCCGTCCTTCAAATAGCTTGTTGGGAACACAAAGTTTCTTTTCAGGGGAAACCCCACTCCATACATATATATAGGGAGGTACAACTCCAACTCGGTTTTACAGTGAAAACTGCAGGAACTTCAAACTGGCACTAGAAAACAGACTGAGAAACCAGAGTAAAAGTTTCTCCTTCAACCCGTTCCATTTGTGCTAGATGAACGAACGTCTCTCCACATGCTCAGTTCTGAGAGATAATTGTGTGTGATAGCAGTCCTTCACCTAGCTTTTTGGGAACACAAAGTTTCTTTCCAGATGCAAACTAGAATCCATATATATATAAGGGGAGGTACTGGCTCCAACTCACTTTTACAGTGAAAATTGCATGAACTTCATACCGGCACTAGGAAACAGACTGAGAAACCAGAGTAAAAGTTTCTCCTGCAAACATTTCCATTTGTGCTAGATGAACGAAAGTCTATCCACATGTTAAGTTCTGAGAGAAAATTGTGTGTGAAAGCCGTATTTCAACTAGCTTGTTGAGAACACAAAGTTTCTTTTCAGTGGCTATCTCCTCTCAATAAATATATATGAGGTGGTACTAGCTCCAAATCTGTTTTACAGTGAAAACTGCAGGAATTTCAAACCGGCAGTAGGAAACAGACAGAGAAACCAGAGTAAAAATTTCTCCTGCAACACGTTCCATTGTGCTAGATGAACGAATTCTCTCCACATGCTCAGTACTGAGAGATAAGTGAGTATGAAAGCCGCCCTTCACCTTGCTTGTTATTAAGACAAAGATAATTTTCAGGTGCAAACCCACACCATACATATATAAGGGGAAGTACTAGATCCATCACAGTTGTACAGTGAAAAATACAGGAAATTCAATCCGGCACTAGGAAACAGATTTAGAAACCAGAGTAAAAGCTCCTCCTGCAAACTGTTCCCTTTGTGTAAGATGAAAGAACGTCTCTCCACATGCTCAGTTCTGAGAGTTAAATGTGTGTGAAAGCCGTCCTTCACCTAGCTTGTTGGGAACACAAAATTTCTTTTCAGTTGCAAACTCCAATCCATACATATATATGGGGAGGCACTAGCTCCAACTCTGTTTTACAGTGAAAACTGCAGGAGCTTCACACCGGCACTAGGAAACAGACTGAGAAACCAGAGTAAAAGTTTCTCCTGCAACCCGTTCCCATTTTGCTAGATGAATGAAAGTCTCTCCACATGCTCAGTTCTGACAGATAAGGGTGTGTGAAAGCCGCCCTTTACCTAGCTTGTTATTGAGACAAAGATACTTTTCAGGTGCAAACCCACACCATACATATATAAGGGGAAGTAATAGATCCAACACAGTTTTACAGTGAAAAATACAGGAAATTCAATCCGGCACTAGGAAACAGACTTAGAAACCAGAATTAAAGTTTCTCCTGCAACCTGTTCCCTTTGTGTAAGATGAACGAACGTCTCTCCACATGCTCAGATCTGAGAGTTAAATGTGTGTGAAAGCCGTCCTTCACCTAGCTTGTTGGGAACACAAAGTTTCTTTTCAGGTGCAAACTCCACTCCATACATATATACGGGGAGGTACTAGCTCCAACTCGGTTTTACAGTGAAACCTGCAGGAACTTCAAACAGGCACAAGGAAACAGACTGAGAAACCAGAGTATAAATTTTCCAGCAACCCGTTCCATTTGTGCTAGATGAACGAACGTCTCTCCACATGCTCATTTCTGAGAGATAAGTGTCTGTGAAAGCCGTCCTTCAGCTAGCTTTTTGGGAACACAAAGTTTCTTTCCAGATGCAAAATTGACGCCATACATATATATGGGGAGGTACTTGCTCCAACACACTTTTACAGTGAAAACTGCAGGAACTTCAAACCGGCACTAGGAAACAGACTGAGAAACCAGAGTAAAAGTTTCTCCTGCAAACATTTCCATTTGTGCTAGATGAACGAAAGTCTATCCACATGTTAAGTTCTGAGAGAAAATTGTGTGTGAAAGCCGTATTTCAACTAGCTTGTTGAGAACACAAAGTTTCTTTTCAGTGGCTATCTCCTCTCAATAAATATATATGAGGTGGTACTAGCTCCAAATCTGTTTTACAGTGAAAACTGCAGGAATTTCAAACCGGCAGTAGGAAACAGACAGAGAAACCAGAGTAAAAATTTCTCCTGCAACACGTTCCATTGTGCTAGATGAACGAATTCTCTCCACATGCTCAGTACTGAGAGATAAGTGAGTATGAAAGCCGCCCTTCACCTTGCTTGTTATTAAGACAAAGATAATTTTCAGGTGCAAACCCACACCATACATATATAAGGGGAAGTACTAGATCCATCACAGTTTTACAGTGAAAAATACAGGAAATTCCATCCGGCACTAGGAAACAGATTTAGAAACCAGAGTAAAAGCTCCTCCTGCAAACTGTTCCCTTTGTGTAAGATGAAAGAACGTCTCTCCACATGCTCAGTTCTGAGAGTTAAATGTGTGTGAAAGCCGTCCTTCACCTAGCTTGTTGGGAACACAAAATTTCTTTTCAGTTGCAAACTCCAATCCATACATATATATGGGGAGGCACTAGCTCCAACTCTGTTTTACAGTGAAAACTGCAGGAGCTTCACACCGGCACTAGGAAACAGACTGAGAAACCAGAGTAAAAGTTTCTCCTGCAACCCGTTCCCATTTTGCTAGATGAATGAAAGTCTCTCCACATGCTCAGTTCTGACAGATAAGGGTGTGTGAAAGCCGCCCTTTACCTAGCTTGTTATTGAGACAAAGATACTTTTCAGGTGCAAACCCACACCATACATATATAAGGGGAAGTAATAGATCCAACACAGTTTTACAGTGAAAAATACAGGAAATTCAATCCGGCACTAGGAAACAGACTTAGAAACCAGAATTAAAGTTTCTCCTGCAACCTGTTCCCTTTGTGTAAGATGAACGAACGTCTCTCCACATGCTCAGATCTGAGAGTTAAATGTGTGTGAAAGCCGTCCTTCACCTAGCTTGTTGGGAACACAAAGTTTCTTTTCAGGTGCAAACTCCACTCCATACATATATACGGGGAGGTACTAGCTCCAACTCGGTTTTACAGTGAAACCTGCAGGAACTTCAAACTGGCACAAGGAAACAGACTGAGAAACCAGAGTAAAAATTTTCCAGCAACCCGTTCCATTTGTGCTAGATGAACGAACGTCTCTCCACATGCTCATTTCTGAGAGATAAGTGTCTGTGAAAGCCGTCCTTCAGCTAGCTTTTTGGGAACACAAAGTTTCTTTCCAGATGCAAAATTGACGCCATACATATATATGGGGAGGTACTTGCTCCAACACACTTTTACAGTGAAAACTGCAGGAACTTCAAACCGGCACTAGGAAACAGACTGAGAAACCAGAGTAAAAGTTTCTCCTGTAAACATTTCCATTTGTTCTAGATGAACGAATATCTCTCCACATGTTCTGTTCTGAGAGATAATTGTGTGTGAAAGCCGTCCTTCAACTAGCTTGTTGAGAACACAAAGTTACTTTTCAGGTGCAAACCCCACTCCATACATATATATAGGGAGGTAATATGTCCAAAATGATTTTACAACGGAAACTGTAGGAACTTCAAACTGGCACTTGGAAACAGACTGTGAAACTAGAGTAAATATTTTTCTAAAAACTGTTCCCTTGGTGCTAGATGAACGAACGTCTCTCCACATGCTCATTTCTGAGAGTTAAGTGTGTTTGAAAGCCGTCCTTCACATAGCTAGTTGGGAACACAAAGTTTCTTTCAGGTGCAAACTACATTCCATACAAATATATAGGGAGGTATTACTCCAACTCGGTTTTACAGTGAAAACTGCAGGAACTTCAAACCGGCACTAGGAAACAGACTGAGAAACCAGTGTAAAAACTTCTTCTGCAACACATTCCGTTTGTGCTAGATGAACGAACTTCTCTCCACATGCTCAGTTCTGAGTGAAAATTGTGTGTGAAAGCCGTCCTTCACATAGCTTTTTGGGAACACAAAGTTTCTTTCCAGATGCAAACTAGAATCCATATATATATAAGGGGAAGTACTGGCTCCAACTCACTTTTACAGTGAAAATTGCATGAACTTCATACCGGCACTAGGAAACAGACTGAGAAACCAGAGCAAAAGTTTCTCCTGCAAACATTTCCATTTGTGCTCGATGAACGAAAGTCTCTCCACATGTTAAGTTCTGAGAGAAAAGTGTGTGTGAAAGCCGTCCTTCACCTAACTTGTTGAGAAAACAAAGTTTCTTTTCAGTGGCTATCTCCTCTCCATAAATATACATGAGGTAGTACTAGCTCCAAATCTGTTTTACAGTGAAAACTGCAGGAAGTTCAATCCGGCAGTAGGAAACAGACAGAGAAACCAGAGTAAAAATTTCTCCTGCAACACGTTCCATTGTGCTAGATGAACGAATTCTCTCCACATGCTCAGTACTGAGAGATAAGTGAGTGTGAAAGCCGCCCTTCACCTAGCTTGTTGGGAACACAAAGTTTCTTTTCAAGGGAAACCCCACTCCATACATATATATAGGGTGGTCCAACTCCAACTCGGTTTTACAGTGAAAACTGCAGGAACTTCAAACTGGCACTAGAAAACAGACTGAGAACCAGAGTAAATATTTCTCCTGCAACCCGTTCCATTTGTGCTAGATGAACGAACGTTTCTCCACATGCTCAGTTCTGAGAGATAATTGTGTGTGATAGCCGTCCTTCACATAGCTTTTTGGGAACACAAAGTTTCTTTCCAGATGCAAACTAGAATCCATACATACATAAGGGGAGGTACTTACACCAACTCACTTTTACAGTGAAAACTGCATGAAATTCATCCCGGCACTAGGAATCATACTGAGAAACCAGAGCAAAAGTTTCTCCTGCAAACTTTTCCATTTGTGCTACATGAACGAAAGTCTCTCCACATGTTCAGTTCTGAGAGATAAGTGTGTGTGAAAGCCGTCCTTCATCTAGATTGTTGAGAACACAAAGTTTCTTTTCAGTGCTATCCCCTCTCCATAAATATATATGAGGTGGTACCAGCTCCAAATATGTTTTACAGTGAAAACTGCAGGAACTTCAAACCGGCACTAGGAAACAGACTGAGAAACCAGAGTAAATATTTCTCCTGCAACAGGTTCCATTGTGCTAGATGAATGAAATTCTCTCCACATGCTCAGTTCTGAGAGATAAGTGAGTGTGAATGCCGTCTTTCACCTAGCTTGTTAGTAAGACAAAGATTCTTTTCAGGAGCAAAACCACACCATACATATATAAGGGGAGGTACTAAATACAACATAGTTTTACAGTGAAAAATACAGGAAATTCAATCCGGCACTAGGAAACAGACTTAGAAACCAGAGTAAAAGTTTCTCCTGCAACCTGTTCCCTTTGTGTAAGATGAACGAACGTCCCTCCACATGCTCAGTTCTGAGAGATAAGTGTGTGTGAAAGCCGCCTTTTACTTAGCTTGTTGGGAACACAAATTTTCTTTTCAGGTTCAAACTCCAATCCATACATATATAAGGAGAGGTACAAGCTCCAAATAAGTTTTACAGTAAAAACTGCAGGAACTTCAAACTTTCACTAGGAAACAGACGGAGAAACCAGAGTTAAACTTTCTACTGCAATCCTTTCCTGTTGTGCTAGATGTACGAACGTCTCTCCACATGCTCAGTTCTGAGAGATAATGTGTGTGAAAGCATTCTTTCACCTAGCTTGTTGGGAACACAATGTTCCTTCAGTTGCATACTCCACTCCATAAATATATATACGGGGAGGCACTAGGTTCCAACTCGATTTTACAGTGAAAACTGCAGGAGCTTCAAACCGGCACTAGGGAACAGACTGAGAGACCAGAGTAAAAGTTTCTCCTGCAGCCCGTTCCCTTGGTGCTAGATGAACGAACGTCTCTCCACATGCTCATTTCTGAGAGTTAATTGTGTGTGAATGACGTCCTTCACATAGCTTTTTGGGAACACAGAGTTTCTTTTCAGGGGAAACCCAGCTCCATACATATATATAGGGAGGTACAACTCCAACTCGGTTTTTACAGTGAAACTGCAGGAACTTCAACCTGGCACTAGAAAACAGACTGAGAAACCAGAGTAAATATTTTTCCAGCAAACCGTTCCATTTGTGCTAGATGAACGAACGTTTCTCCACATGCTCAGTTCTGAGAGATAATTGTGTGCGATAGCCGTCCTTCACCTAGCTTTTTGGGAACACAAGTTTCTTTCCAGATGCAAACTAGAATCCATACATAATAAGGGGAGGGTACTGACACCAACTCACTTTTACAGTGAAAACTGCATGAAATTCATACCGGCAGTAGGAATCAGACTGAGAAACCAGAGCAAAAGTTCTCCTGCAAACATTTCCATTTCTGCTACTATGAACGAAAGTCTCTTCCACATGTTCAATTCTGAGAGATAAGTGTGTGTGAAAAGCCGTCTTTCAACTAGATTGTGAGAACACAAAGTTTCTTTCAGTTGCTATCCCCTCTCCATAAATATATATGAGGTGGTACCAGCCTCCAAAAAGGTTTTTAGAGTGAAAACTGCAGGAACTTCATCCCGCACTAGGAAACAGACTGAGAAACCAGAGTAATATTTCTACTGCAACACGTCCATTGTGCTAGATGAACGAAAGTCTCTCCACATGCTCAGTTCGAGAGATAAGTGAGTGTGAAAGCCTTCCTTCACCTAGCTTGTTAGTAACACAAAGATTCTTTTCAGGAGCAAAACCACACCATACATATATAAGGGGAGGGTACTAGATCCAACATAGTTTTGCAGTGAAAATACAGGAAATTCAATCCGGCACTAGGAAACTGACTTAGAAACCAGAGTAAAAGTTTCTCCTGCAACCTTTTCCCTTTGTGTAAGATGAACGAACGTCTTTCCACATGCTCAGCTCTGAGAGATAATTGTGTGTGAAAGCCGTCCTTCATCTACCTTGTTGGGAACACAAAGTTTCTTTTCAGTTGCAAACTCCAATCCATACATATATATTGGGAGGCACTAGCTCCAAATCGGTTTTACGGTGAAACTGTAGGAGCTTCAAACCGGCACTAGGAAACAGACTGAGAAACCAGAGTAAAGTTTCTCCTGCAATCCGTTCCCATTGTGCTAGATGAACGAATGTCTCTCCACATGCTCAGTTCTGAGAGATAGTGTGTGTGAAAGCCTTCCTTCAACTACCTTGTTGGGAAAACAAAGTTATTTTCAGGTGCAAAATCCACTCCATACATATATATGGGAGGTACTAGCTCCAACTCGGTTTTCATGAAACTGCAGGAACTTCAAACTGGCACTAGGAAACAGACTGAGAAACCAGAGTAAAAGTTTCTCCTGCATCCTGTTCCCTTTGTTCTTGATGAACATACGTCTCTCCACCTGTTCAGTTCTGAGAGATAAGGATGTGTGAAAGAAGTCCTTCACCTAGAATGTTGGGAACAAAAAGATTTCTTTCAGTTGCAAACTCCACTCCATCGTATATACGGGGAGGTACTAGCTCCAAATCGGTTTTACAGTGAAAACTGCAGGAACATCAAACCGTCACTAGGAACAGACTGAGAAACCAGTGTAAAAGTTTTTCTGCAAATCGTTCCCTTTGTGCTAGATGAAAGAACGTCTCTCCTCATGCTCATTTCTGAGAGTTAAGTGTGTGTGAAAGCCGTACTCATTTAACTGTGTGGGACACAAAGTTAATTTTATGTGCAACACCAATCCAGACATATATACGGGTAAGTACTAGCTCCACACTGTTTTATAGTGAAAACTGCAGGAACTTCAGTAAGGCACTAGGAAACTAGACTGAGAACCAGAGTAAAATGTCCTCTCCTGCAACCTGTTCCCATTTGTGCTAGATGAACAACCTCTCTCCACATGCTCAGTTCTGAAAGATAAGGGTGTGTGAAACACGACCTTACCTAGAATGGTGGGAACAAAAAGGTTCTTTTAGTTGCAACTCCACTCCATTCATATATACGGGGAGGCTAGCTCCAAATCGGTTTTACAGTGAAAACTGCAGGAACTTCAATCCAGCACTAGGAAACAAACTGAGAAAACAGTGTAAAAGTTTCTTCTGCATATCATTCCGTTTGTACTAGATGAACGAAAGTCTCTCCACATTCTCAGTTCTGAGAGATAAGGTGTGTGTGAAAGCCGTACTTCACTTAGCTTTTTGAGAACACAAAGTTTCTTTTCAGGTGCAAACTCCGATCCAAAACATATATATGGTAGGTACTACCACCAAATCGGTTTTACAGTGAAAACTGCAGGAACTTCATACTGGCACTAGGAAATAAACTGAGAAACCAGAGTTAAAGTTTCTACTGCAACCAGTTCCTTTTGTGCTAGATGAACGTACGTCTCTCCACATGCTCAGTTCTGAGAGATAAATATGTGTGAATTTCATCCTTCAACTATCATGTTAGGAAACTCAATTTTCTGTCAGTTGCATAACACACTCCATACATATATATAGGCAGGAACTAGCTCCAACTCGGTTTACAGTGAAAATTGCAGGAACTCAAACCGGAACTAGGAAACAGACTGAGAAACCAGAGTAAATTTTCTCCTGCAACCCGTTCCCTGGTGCTAGATGAACTAAAGTATCTCACATGCTCAGTTCTGAGAGTTAAGTGTGTTTGAAAGCCGTCCTTCACCTAGCTTGTTGGGAACACAAAGTTTCTTTCCAATGAAAACTAGACTCCATACATTATAAGGGGAGGTACTGGCTCCAACTCACTTTTACAGTGAAAATTGCATGAACTTCAAACCGGCACTAGGAAACAGACTGAGAAACCAGAGTAAAGTTTCTCCTGCAATCCGTTCCCATTGTTGCTAGATGAACGAATGTCTCTCCAAATGCTCAGTTCTGAGAGATAAGTTTGTGTGAAAGCCTTCCTTCAACTAGCTTGTTGGGAAAACAAAGTTATTTTTCAGGTGCAAAATCCACTCCATACATATATACGGGGAGGTACTAGAACCAACTCGTTTTTACAATGAAAACTGTAGGAAATTCAAACTGGCACTTGGAAACAAACTGTGAAAGTAGAGTAAACGTTTCTCCTGCAACCGTTCCCTTAGTGCTACATGAACGAACTTCTCTGCACAGCTCATTTCTGAGAGTTAAGTGTGTGTGAAAGCCGTCCTTCACATAGCTTGTTGGGAACACAAAGTTTCTTTCCAGATGAAAACTAGACTCCATACATTTATAAGGGGAGGTACTGGCTCCAACTCACTTTTACAGTGAAATTGCATGAACTTCATACCGGCACTAGGAAACAGACTGAGAAACCAGAGTAAAAGTTTCTCCTGCAAACATTTCCATTTGTGCTAGATGAACGAACGTCTCTCCACATGTTCAGTACTGAGAGATGGTGTGTGTGAAGCCGTTTCTCAACTAGCTTGTTGAGAAACAAAGTTTCTTTTCAGTTGTAATCTCCTCTAAATAAATATATGGGGAGGTACTAGCTCCAACCTGTTTTACAGTGAAAACTGCAGGAACTTCAAACCGGCACTAGGAAACAGACTGTGAAACCAGAGTAAAAGTCTCTCATGCAACCTGTTCCCTTTGAGCTAGATGAACAAACGTCCCTCCTCATGCTAATTTCTGAGAGATAAGGGTGTGTGAAAGACGTGCTCACCTAGAATATTGGGAACAAAAAGGTTCTTTTCAGTTGAAACTCCACTCAATTCATATTACGGGGAGGTACTAGCTCCACTTCGGTGTTTACAGTGAAAAACTGCAGGAACTTCAACCAGCACTAGGAAACTGACTGTGAAACCAGTGTAAAAGTTCTTCCTGCAAACGTTCCCTTTGTGTAAGATGAAAAACGTCTCTCCTCTGCTCAGTTTCTGAGAGATAAGTGGTGTGAAGCCGTCCTTCACTAGACTTGTGGGAACACAAAGTTTCTTTCAGGTGCAAACTCCAATCCATTACATATATATGGGGAGGTACTAGCTCCAACTCGGTTTTACAGTGAAAACTGCAGGAACTTCAATCCGGCACTAGGAGACAGACTTAGATACCAGAGTAAAAGTTCTCCTGAAAACCTGTTTCCCTTGTGCTAGATGAACGAACGTCTCTCCACATGCTCAGTTCTGAGAGATAATTGGTGTGTGAAAGCCGTCTTTCACCTAGCTTGTTGGGAACACAAAGTTTCTTTACAGGTGGCAAACTCCACTCAATTCATATACACGGGGAGGTATTAGATCCAACTCGGTTTTTACAGTGAAAACTGCAGGAATTCAAACCGGCACTAGGAAACAGACTGAGAACGCAGTGTAAATGTTTCTTCTGCAAACCGTTCCCTTTGTGCTAGATGAAAGAACGTCTCTCCACATGCTCAGTTCTGAGCGATAAGTGGTGTGAAAGCCGTCCTTCACTTAGCTTGTTGGGAACACAAAGTTCTTTTCAAGTGTAAACTCCAATCAATACCATATATATGGGGAGGTACTAGCTCCAAACTCGGATCACAGTGAAAACTGCAGGAGAACATCAAACTGGCACTAGGAAACACACTGAGAGAAGAGTAAAATATTTTCTGCATCCTGTTCCATTTGTGCTAGTTGAACAAACGTCTCTCCACATGCTCAGTTCTGAGAGATAAGGGTGTGTGAAAGACGTCCTTCAACTAGAATGTAGGGAAGAAAAGTTTCTTTTCAGTTGCAAACTCCACTCATACATATATACGGGGAGGTACAAGCTACATCTCGGTTTACAGTGAAAACTGCAGGAACTTCAAACCGGCACTAGGAAGCAGACTGAGAAAACAGTGTAAAATTTTCTTCTGCTCAATTCCGTTTCTGCTAGATGAACGAAACGTCTCTCCACATGCTCAGTTCTGAGAGATAAGTGTGTGTGAAAGCCGTACTTCACTTAGCTTTTTGAGAACACATTACTTTCTTTTCAGGTGCCAACCCATCCCATACATATATATGCGGGAGGTACTAACACCAAATCGTTTTTACAGTGAAAACTGCAGGATATTCATACTGGCACTAGGAAATAAACTGAGAAACCAGAGTTAAAATTTCTACTGCAACCAGTTCTTTTTTGCTAGATGAACGAACGTCTCTCCACATTCTCAGTTCTGAGAGATAATATGTGTGAAAGCCAATCCTTCAACTATCATTTAGGAACTCAATGTTTCTTTCAGTTGCATACTACACTCCATACATGTATATTGGCAGTAACTAGCTCCACTCGGTTTTACAGTGAAAATTGCAGGAACTTCAAACCGGAACTAGAAAACAGACGGAGAACCAGAGTAAAATTTTCTCCTGCAACCCGTTCCCTTGTTGCTAGATGAACGAACGTCTCTCCACATGCTCAGTAATGAGAGTTAAGTGTTTTTGACACAAGTCCTTTACAGCTTGTTGGGAACACAAAGTTTCTTTTCAGGTGCAAACCACACTCCATAATATATATAGGGAGATACAACCCCTAATCGGTTTTACAGTGAAACTGCAGGATCTTCAACTGGCACTAGGAAACAGACTGAGAAACCAGAGTAAAAGTTTCTCCTGCAACGCGTTCCAATTTGTTGTAGTTGAACGAAAGTCCTCTCCACATGCTCATTTCTGAGAGATAATTGTGTGTGAAAGCCGTCCTTCACCTAGCTTGTTGGGAACACAAAGTTTCTTTTCAGTTGCAAACTACACTCTTTATATTATATGGGGACGTACAACTCCAACTCCATTTTACAGTGAAAACAGCAGGAACTTCAAACTGGAACAAGGAAACAGACTGAGAAAGCAGAGCAAATGTTTATAATGCAAACATTTCACTTTGTGCTGAATGAACGAAATTCTCTCCACATTCACAGTTCTGAGAGATATGTGTGTGTGAAAGTCCTCCTTCACCTGGCTTGTTGGGAACATAAAGTTTCTTTTCAGTTGCAAATTACCCTCCATACATATATATGGAAAGGTACTAGTTCCAGCACGATTTTACATTGAAAACTGCAGGAATATCATACCGGCACTAGGAAACATGCTGAGAAGCCATAGTAAAAGTTTCCCCTGCAAATCGTTCCATTTGTGCAGATGAACGAAATTTTATACACATGCTCAGTTCAGAGATATATGTTTGTGTGAAAGTCGTTCTTCAACAAACTTGTTGGGAACACAAAGTTTCTTTTCAGTAGCATACTACATTCAATAAATATATATGGGGAGGTAAAACTCCAAAACCGTTTTTCAATTAAATTTGCAAGAACTTCACACCGGCACTAGGAAACACACTGGGAAACCAGACTAAAAGTTTTTCCTGCAAATATTTCCCTGTGTGCAATATGAACGAATTTTTCTCCCCATGCTATATTATGAGAGATAAGTGTGTGTGAAAGCCGTACTTCACATAGAATGTTGGGAACACAAATTTTGTTTTCAGTTGCAAACTACAATCCTTACATTTATATGGGGAGGTAAAAACTTCAACTCTTTTTACAGTGAAAACTGCAGGAAAATCAAACCGGAACTTGGAAATAGACTGAGAAACCAGAGAAGAATATTCTCCTGCAAACCGTTCCCTTTGTGCTAGATGGAGGAAACTCTCACCAGATGCTAAGTTCTGAGATATAATTGTGTGTGAAAGCCGGCATTAACCAGCTTGTTGGGAAAACAAAGTTACCTTTTTGTAACAAACTACACTCCATACATATATATGGGGAGGTACAAGCTCCAAAACGATTTTACATTGAAACCTTCATGAAATTCAAACTGACATTAGGAAACATACTGAGAAACCAGAGTAAAATTTCTCCTGCAATCCGTTCCATTTTTTGCTAGATGAACTAACGTCTCTCCACATGCTCATTTCTGAGAGATAAGTTTGGGTGAAATCCGCCTTCACCTATCTAGTTGAGAACACAAAGTTTCTTTTCAGTTGCAAACTACACTCCATATATACATGTGGAGAGGTATATGCTCCATAAATCTTTTACAGTGAAAACTGCAGGAACTTCAAAACGGCACTAGGAAACAGACTGAGATACCAGAGTAAAAACTTCTTCTGCAACACATTCCGTTTTTGCTAGATGAACGAACATCTCTCCACATGCTCAGTTCTGAGTGAAAATTGTGTGTGAAAGCCGTCCTTCACATAGCTTTTTGGGAACACAAAGTTTCTTTCCAGATGCAAACTAGAATCCATATATATATAAGGGGAGGTACTGGCTCCAACTCACTTTTACAGTGAAAATTGCATGAACTTCATACCGGCACTAGGAAACAGACTGAGAAACCAGAGCAAAAGTTTCTCCTGCAAACATTTCCATTTGTGCTCGATGAACGAAAGTCTCTCCACATGTTAAGTTCTGAGAGAAAAGTGTGTGTGAAAGCCGTACTTCAACTAGATTGTTGAGAACACAAAGTTTTTTTCAGTGGCTATCTCCTCTCCATAAATATACATGAGGTGGTACTAGCTCCAAATCTGTTTTACAGTGAAAACTGCAGGAAGTTCAATCCGGCAGTAGGAAACAGACAGAGAAACCAGAGTAAAAATTTCTCCTGCAACACGTTCCATTGTGCTAGATGAACGAATTCTCTCCACATGCTCAGTACTGAGAGATAAGTGAGTGTGAAAGCCGCCCTTCACCTAGCTTGTTACTAAGACAAAGATACTTTTCAGGTGCAAACCCACACCATACATATATAAGGGGAAGTACCAGATACAACACAGTTTTACAGTGAAAAATACAGGAAATTCAATCCGGCACTAGGAAACAGACTTAGAAACCAGAGTAAAAGTTTCTCCTGCAACCTGTTCCCTTTGTGTAAGATGAACGAACGTCTCTCCACATGCTTAGTTCTGAGAGTTAAATGTGTGTGAAAGCCGTCCTTCACCTAGCTTGTTGGGAACACAAAGTTTCTTTTCAAGGGAAACCCCACTCCATACATATATATAGGGTGGTCCAACTCCAACTCGGTTTACAGTGAAAACTGCAGGAACTTCAACCTGGCACTAGAAAACAGACTGAGAAACCAGAGTAAATATTTCTCCTGCAACCCGTTCCATTTGTGCTAGATGAACGAACGTCTCTCCACATGCTCAGTTCTGAGAGATAATTGTGTGTGATAGCCGTCCTTCACATAGCTTTTTGGGAACACAAAGTTTCTTTCCAGATGCAAACTAGAATCCATACATACATAAGGGGAGGTACTGACACCAACTCACTTTTACAGTGAAAACTGCATGAAATTCATCCCGGCACTAGGAATCAGACTGAGAAACCAGAGCAAAAGTTTCTCCTGCAAACATTTCCATTTGTGCTACATGAACGAAAGTCTCTCCACATGTTCAGTTCTGAGAGATAAGTGTGTGTGAAAGCCGTCCTTCATCTAGATTGTTGAGAACACAAAGTTTCTTTTCAGTTGCTATCCCCTCTCCATAAATATATATGAGGTGGTACCAGCTCCAAATATGTTTTACAGTGAAAACTGCAGGAACTTCATCCCGGCACTAGGAAACAGACTGAGAAACCAGAGTAAATATTTCTCCTGCAACAGGTTCCATTGTGCTAGATGAACGAAATTCTCTCCACATGCTCAGTTCTGAGATATAAGTGAGTGTGAATGCCGACTTTCACCTAGCTTGTTAGTAAGACAAAGATTCTTTTCAGGAGCAAATCCACACCATACATATATAAGGGGAGGTACTAGATCCAACATAGTTTTGCAGTGAAAAATACAGGAAATTCAATCCGGCACTAGGAAACAGACTTAGAAACCAGAGTAAAAGTTTCTCCTGCAACCTGTTCCCTTTGTGTAAGATGAACGAACGTCCCTCCACATGCTCAGTTCTGAGAGATAAGTGTGTGTGAAAGCCGCCTTTTACTTAGCTTGTTGGGAACACAAATTTTCTTTTCAGGTTCAAATTCCAATCCATACATATATAAGGAGAGGTACAAGCTCCAAATAGGTTTTACAGTAAAAACTGCAGGAACTTCAAACTTTCACTAGGAAACAGACGGAGAAACCAGAGTTAAACTTTCTACTGCAATCCCTTCCTGTTGTGCTAGATGTACGAACGTCTCTCCACATGCTCAGTTCTGAGAGATAAATGTGTGTGAAAGCATTCTTTCACCTAGCTTGTTGGGAACACAATGTTTCCTTCAGTTGCATACTCCACTCCATACATATATACGGGGAGGCACTAGGTCCAACTCGATTTTACAGTGAAAACTGCAGGAGCTTCAAACCGGCACTAGGGAACAGACTGAGAGACCAGAGTAAAAGTTTCTCCTGCAGCCCGTTCCCTTGGTGCTAGATGAACGAACGTCTCTCCACATGCTCATTTCTGAGAGTTAATTGTGTGTGAATGACGTCCTTCACATAGCTTTTTGGGAACACAAAGTTTCTTTTCAGGGGAAACCCAGCTCCATACATATATATAGGGAGGTACAACTCCAACTCGGTTTTACAGTGAAAACTGCAGGAACTTCAACCTGGCACTAGAAAACAGACTGAGAAACCAGAGTAAATATTTTTCCAGCAAACCGTTCCATTTGTGCTAGATGAACGAACGTTTCTCCACATGCTCAGTTCTGAGAGATAATTGTGTGCGATAGCCGTCCTTCACCTAGCTTTTTGGGAACACAAAGTTTCTTTCCAGATGCAAACTAGAATCCATACATACATAAGGGGAGGTACTGACACCAACTCACTTTTACAGTGAAAACTGCATGAAATTCATACCGGCAGTAGGAATCAGACTGAGAAACCAGAGCAAAAGTTTCTCCTGCAAACATTTCCATTTCTGCTACATGAACGAAAGTCTCTCCACATGTTCAATTCTGAGAGATAAGTGTGTGTGAAAGCCGTCTTTCAACTAGATTGTTGAGAACACAAAGTTTCTTTTCAGTTGCTATCACCTCTCCATAAATATATATGAGGTGGTACCAGCTCCAAAATGTTTTAGAGTGAAAACTGCAGGAACTTCATCCCGGCACTAGGAAACAGACTGAGAAACCAGAGTAAATATTTCTACTGCAACACGTTCCATTGTGCTAGATGAACGAAAGTCTCTCCACATGCTCAGTTCTGAGAGATAAGTGAGTGTGAAAGCCGTCCTTCACCTAGCTTGTTAGTAACACAAAGATTCTTTTCAGGAGCAAAACCACACCATACATATATAAGGGGAGGTACTAGATCCAACATAGTTTTGCAGTGAAAAATACAGGAAATTCAATCCGGCACTAGGAAACTGACTTAGAAACCAGAGTAAAAGTTTCTCCTGCAACCTTTTCCCTTTGTGTAAGATGAACGAACGTCTTTCCACATGCTCAGTTCTGAGAGATAATTGTGTGTGAAAGCCGTCCTTCATCTACCTTGTTGGGAACACAAAGTTTCTTTTCAGTTGCAAACTCCAATCCATACATATATATTGGGAGGCACTAGCTCCAAATCGGTTTTACAGTGAAACTGTAGGAGCTTCAAACCGGCACTAGGAAACAGACTGAGAAACCAGAGTAAAGTTTCTCCTGCAATCCGTTCCCATTGTGCTAGATGAACGAATGTCTCTCCAAATGCTCAGTTCTGAGAGATAAGTGTGTGTGAAAGCCTTCCTTCAACTAGCTTGTTGGGAAAACAAAGTTTATTTTCAGGTGCAAAATCCACTCCATACATATATACGGGGAGGTACTAGAACCAACTCGTTTTTACAATGAAAACTGTAGGAAATTCAAACTGGCACTTGGAAACAAACTGTGAAAGTAGAGTAAACGTTTCTCCTGCAACCCGTTCCCTTAGTGCTACATGAACGAACTTCTCTGCACATGCTCATTTCTGAGAGTTAAGTGTGTGTGAAAGCCGTCCTTCACATAGCTTGTTGGGAACACAAAGTTTCTTTCAGGTGCAAACTCCACTCAATACATATATATAGGGAGGTATTACTGCAACTCGGTTTTACAGTGAAAACTGCAGGAAATTTAAACTTGCACTAGGAAACAGACTGAGAAACTAGAGTAAAAGTCTTTCCTGCAACCTGTTCCATTTGTGCTAGATGAACAAACCTTTCTCCACATGCTCAGTTCTGAGAGATAAGGGTGTGTGAAAGACGTCCTTCACATAGAATGTTGGGAACAAAAAGGTTTTTTTCAGTTGCAAACTCCTTCCAATCATATATACGGGTAGGTACTAGCTCCAACTCGGTTTTACAGTGAAAACTGCAGGATCTTCAAACCGGCACTAGGAAACAGACTGAGAATCCAGTGTAAAAGTTTCTTCTGCAAACCGTTCACTTTGTGCTAGATGAATGAACGTCTCTCCTCTTGCTCAGTTCTGAGAGGTAAGTGGTGTGAAAGCCGTCCTTCAATTAACTTGTTGGGAACACAAAATTTCTTTTCAGTTGCAAACTCCAATCCATACATATATATGGGGAGGTACTAGCTCCAACTCGGTTTTTCATGAAAACTGCAGGAACTTCAAACTGGCACTAGGAAACAGACTGAGAAACCAGAGTAAAAGTTTCTCCTGCATCCTGTTCCCTTTGTTCTTGATGAACATACGTCTCTCCACATGTTCAGTTCTGAGAGATAAGGATGTGTGAAAGAAGTCCTTCACCTAGAATGTTGGGAACAAAAAGATTCTTTTCAGTTGCAAACTCCACTCCATTCGTATATACGGGGAGGTACTAGCTCCAAATCGGTTTTACAGTGAAAACTGCAGGAACATCAAACCGTCACTAGGAACAGACTGAGAAACCAGTGTAAAAGTTTTTCTGCAAATCGTTCCCTTTGTGCTAGATGAAAGAACGTCTCTCCTCATGCTCATTTCTGAGAGTTAAGTGTGTGTGAAAGCCGTACTTCATTTAACTTGTTGGGAACACAAAGTTAATTTTTATGTGCAAACACCAATCCATACATATATACGGGTAAGTACTAGCTCCAACACTGTTTTATAGTGAAAACTGCAGGAACTTCATTAAGGCACTAGGAAACAGACTGAGAAACCAGAGTAAAGTCTCTCCTGCAACCTGTTCCCTTTGTGCTAGATGAACAAACCTCTCTCCACATGCTCAGTTCTGAAAGATAAGGGTGTGTGAAACACGACCTTACCTAGAATGTTGGGAACAAAAAGGTTCTTTTCAGTTGCAAACTCCACTCCATTCATATATACGGGGAGGCTAGCTCCAAATCGGTTTTACAGTGAAAACTGCAGGAACTTCAATCCAGCACTAGGAAACAGACTGAGAAACCAGAGTAAAAGTTTCTCCTGCAGCCCGTTCCCTTGGTGCTAGATGAATGAAAGTCTCTCCACATGTTCAGTTCTGAGAGTAAATTGTGTGTGAATGCCGTCCTTCAAATAGCTTGTTGGGAACACAAAGTTTCTTTTCAGGGGAAACCCCACTCCATACATATATATAGGGAGGTACAACTCCAACTCGGTTTTACAGTGAAAACTGCAGGAACTTCAAACTGGCACTAGAAAACAGACTGAGAAACCAGAGTAAAAGTTTCTCCTTCAACCCGTTCCATTTGTGCTAGATGAACGAACGTCTCTCCACATGCTCAGTTCTGAGAGATAATTGTGTGTGATAGCAGTCCTTCACCTAGCTTTTTGGGAACACAAAGTTTCTTTCCAGATGCAAACTAGAATCCATATATATATAAGGGGAGGTACTGGCTCCAACTCACTTTTACAGTGAAAATTGCATGAACTTCATACCGGCACTAGGAAACAGACTGAGAAACCAGAGTAAAAGTTTCTCCTGCAAACATTTCCATTTGTGCTAGATGAACGAAAGTCTATCCACATGTTAAGTTCTGAGAGAAAATTGTGTGTGAAAGCCGTATTTCAACTAGCTTGTTGAGAACACAAAGTTTCTTTTCAGTGGCTATCTCCTCTCAATAAATATATATGAGGTGGTACTAGCTCCAAATCTGTTTTACAGTGAAAACTGCAGGAATTTCAAACCGGCAGTAGGAAACAGACAGAGAAACCAGAGTAAAAATTTCTCCTGCAACACGTTCCATTGTGCTAGATGAACGAATTCTCTCCACATGCTCAGTACTGAGAGATAAGTGAGTATGAAAGCCGCCCTTCACCTTGCTTGTTATTAAGACAAAGATAATTTTCAGGTGCAAACCCACACCATACATATATAAGGGGAAGTACTAGATCCATCACAGTTGTACAGTGAAAAATACAGGAAATTCAATCCGGCACTAGGAAACAGATTTAGAAACCAGAGTAAAAGCTCCTCCTGCAAACTGTTCCCTTTGTGTAAGATGAAAGAACGTCTCTCCACATGCTCAGTTCTGAGAGTTAAATGTGTGTGAAAGCCGTCCTTCACCTAGCTTGTTGGGAACACAAAATTTCTTTTCAGTTGCAAACTCCAATCCATACATATATATGGGGAGGCACTAGCTCCAACTCTGTTTTACAGTGAAAACTGCAGGAGCTTCACACCGGCACTAGGAAACAGACTGAGAAACCAGAGTAAAAGTTTCTCCTGCAACCCGTTCCCATTTTGCTAGATGAATGAAAGTCACTCCACATGCTCAGTTCTGACAGATAAGGGTGTGTGAAAGCCGCCCTTTACCTAGCTTGTTATTGAGACAAAGATACTTTTCAGGTGCAAACCCACACCATACATATATAAGGGGAAGTAATAGATCCAACACAGTTTTACAGTGAAAAATACAGGAAATTCAATCCGGCACTAGGAAACAGACTTAGAAACCAGAATTAAAGTTTCTCCTGCAACCTGTTCCCTTTGTGTAAGATGAACGAACGTCTCTCCACATGCTCAGATCTGAGAGTTAAATGTGTGTGAAAGCCATCCTTCACCTAGCTTGTTGGGAACACAAAGTTTCTTTTCAGGTGCAAACTCCACCCCATACATATATACGGGGAGGTACTAGCTCCAACTCGGTTTTACAGTGAAACCTGCAGGAACTTCAAACAGGCACAAGGAAACAGACTGAGAAACCAGAGTATAAATTTTCCAGCAACCCGTTCCATTTGTGCTAGATGAACGAAAGTCTCTCCACATGCTCATTTCTGAGAGATAAGTGTCTGTGAAAGCCGTCCTTCAGCTAGCTTTTTGGGAACACAAAGTTTCTTTCCAGATGCAAAATTGACTCCATACATATATATGGGGAGGTACTTGCTCCAACTCACTTTTACAGTGAAAACTGCAGGAACTTCAAACCGGCACTAGGAAACAGACTGAGAAACCAGAGTAAAAGTTTCTCCTGTAAACATTTCCATTTGTTCTAGATGAACGAATATCTCTCCACATGTTCTGTTCTGAGAGATAAGTGTGTGTGAAAGCCGTCCTTCAACTAGCTTGTTGAGAACACAAAGTTACTTTTCAGGTGCAAACCCCACTCCATACATATATATAGGGAGGTAATATGTCCAACATGATTTTACAACGAAAACTGTAGGAACTTCAAACAGGCACTTGGAAACAGACTGTGAAACTAGAGTAAATATTTTTCCTACAAACTGTTCCCTTGGTGCTAGATGAACGAACGTCTCTCCATATGCTCATTTCTGAGAGTTATGTGTGTTTGAAAGCCGTCCTTCACATAGCTAGTTGGGAACACAAAGTTTCTTTCAGGTGCAAACTACATTCCATACAAATATATAGGGAGGAATTACTCCAACTCGGTTTTACAGTGAAAACTGCAGGAAATTCAAACCGGCACTAGGAAACAGACTGAGAAACCAGTGTAAAAACTTCTTCTGCAACACATTCCGTTTTTGCTAGATGAACGAACATCTCTCCACATGCTCAGTTTTGAGTGAAAATTGTGTGTGAAAGCCGTCCTTCACATAGCTTTTTGGGAACACAAAGTTTCTTTCCAGATGCAAACAAGAATCCATATATATATAAGGGGAGGTACTGGCTCCAACTCACTTTTACAGTGAAAATTGCATGAACTTCATACCGGCACTAGGAAACAGACTGAGAAACCAGAGCAAAAGTTTCTCCTGCAAACATTTCCATTTGTGCTCGATGAACGAAAGTCTCTCCACATGTTAAGTTCTGAGAGAAAAGTGTGTGTGAAAGCCGTAATTCAACTAGATTGTTGAGAACACAAAGTTTCTTTTCAGTGGCTATCTCCTCTCCATAAATATACATGAGGTGGTACTAGCTCCAAATCTGTTTTACAGTGAAAACTGCAGGAAGTTCAATCCGGCAGTAGGAAACAGACAGAGAAACCAGAGTAAAAATTTCTCCTGCAACACGTTCCATTGTGCTAGATGAACGAATTCTCTCCACATGCTCAGTACTGAGAGATAAGTGAGTGTGAAAGCCGCCCTTCACCTAGCTTGTTACTAAGACAAAGATACTTTTCAGGTGCAAACCCACACCATACATATATAAGGGGAAGTACCAGATACAACACAGTTTTACAGTGAAAAATACAGGAAATTCAATCCGGCACTAGGAAACAGACTTAGAAACCAGAGTAAAAGTTTCTCCTGCAACCTGTTCCCTTTGTGTAAGATGAACGAACGTCTCTCCACATGCTTAGTTCTGAGAGTTAAATGTGTGTGAAAGCCGTCCTTCACCTAGCTTGTTGGGAACACAAAGTTTCTTTTCAAGGGAAACCCCACTCCATACATATATATAGGGTGGTCCAACTCCAACTCGGTTTTACAGTGAAAACTGCAGGAACTTCAACCTGGCACTAGAAAACAGACTGAGAAACCAGAGTAAATATTTCTCCTGCAACCCGTTCCATTTGTGCTAGATGAACGAACGTCTCTCCACATGCTCATTTCTGAGAGATAAGTGTCTGTGAAAGCCGTCCTTCAGCTAGCTTTTTGGGAACACAAAGTTTCTTTACAGATGCAAAATTGACTCTATACATATATATGGGGAGGTACTTGCTCCAAATCACTTTTACAGTGAAAACTGCAGGAACTTGAAACCGGCACTAGGAAACAGACTGAGAAACCAGAGTAAAAGTTTCTCCTGCAGCCCGTTCCCTTGGTGCTAGATGAACGAAAGTCTCTCCACATGTTCAGTTCTGAGAGTAAATTGTGTGTGAATGCCGTCCTTCAAATAGCTTGTTGGGAACACAAAGTTTCTTTTCAGGGGAAACCCCACTCCATACATATATATAGGGAGGTACAACTTCAACTCGGTTTTACAGTGAAAACTGCAGGAACTTCAAACTGGCACTAGAAAACAGACTGAGAAACCAGAGTAAAAGTTTCTCCTTCAACCCGTTCCATTTGTGCTAGATGAACGAACGTCTCTCCACATGCTCAGTTCTGAGAGATAATTGTGTGTGATAGCAGTCCTTCACCTAGCTTTTTGGGAACACAAAGTTTCTTTCCAGATGCAAACTAGAATCCATATATATATAAGGGGAGGTACTGGCTCCAACTCACTTTTACAGTGAAAATTGCATGAACTTCATACCGGCACTAGGAAACAGACTGAGAAACCAGAGTAAAAGTTCCTCCTGCAAACATTTCCATTTGTGCTAGATGAACGAAAGTCTATCCACATGTTAAGTTCTGAGAGAAAATTGTGTGTGAAAGCCGTATTTCAACTAGCTTGTTGAGAACACAAAGTTTCTTTTCAGTGGCTATCTCCTCTCAATAAATATATATGAGGTGGTACTAGCTCCAAATCTGTTTTACAGTGAAAACTGCAGGAATTTCAAACCGGCAGTAGGAAACAGACAGAGAAACCAGAGTAAAAATTTCTCCTGCAACACGTTCCATTGTGCTAGATGAACGAATTCTCTCCACATGCTCAGTACTGAGAGATAAGTGAGTATGAAAGCCGCCCTTCACCTTGCTTGTTATTAAGACAAAGATAATTTTCAGGTGCAAACCCACACCATACATATATAAGGGGAAGTAATAGATCCAACACAGTTTTACAGTGAAAAATACAGGAAATTCAATCCGGCACTAGGAAACAGACTTAGAAACCAGAATTAAAGTTTCTCCTGCAACCTGTTCCCTTTGTGTAAGATGAACGAACGTCTCTCCACATGCTCAGATCTGAGAGTTAAATGTGTGTGAAAGCCGTCCTTCACCTAGCTTGTTGGGAACACAAAGTTTCTTTTCAGGTGCAAACTCCACTCCATACATATATACGGGGAGGTACTAGCTCCAACTCGGTTTTACAGTGAAACCTGCAGGAACTTCAAACAGGCACAAGGAAACAGACTGAGAAACCAGAGTATAAATTTTCCAGCAACCCGTTCCATTTGTGCTAGATGAACGAACGTCTCTCCACATGCTCATTTCTGAGAGATAAGTGTCTGTGAAAGCCGTCCTTCAGCTAGCTTTTTGGGAACACAAAGTTTCTTTCCAGATGCAAAATTGACTCCATACATATATATGGGGAGGTACTTGCTCCAACTCACTTTTACAGTGAAAACTGCAGGAACTTCAAACCGGCACTAGGAAACAGACTGAGAAACCAGAGTAAAAGTTTCTCCTGTAAACATTTCCATTTGTGCTAAATGAACGAATATCTCTCCACATGTTCTGTTCTGAGTGATAAGTGTGTGTGAAAGCCGTCCTTCAACTAGTTTGTTGAGAACACAAAGTTACTTTTCAGGTGCAAAACCCACTCCATACATATATATAGGGAGGTAATAGGTCCAACTTGATTTTAAAATGAAAACTTAGGAACTTCAAACTGGCACTTGGAAACAGACTGTGAAACTAGAATAAACGTTTTTTCTACAAACTGTTCCCTTGATGCTAGATGAATGAACTTCTCTCCAAATGCTCAGTTCTGAGTGAAAATTGTGTGTGAAAGCAGTCCTTCACTTAGCTTGTTGGGAACACAAAGTTACTTTTCAGGTGCAATCCCCAATCCATACATATATATGGGGAGGAACTACCACCAAATCTGTTTTACAGTGAAAATTGCAGGAACTTCATACTGGCACTAGGAAACAGACTGAGAAACCAGAGTTAAAGTTTCTACTGCAACCCTTTCCTTTTGTGCTAGATGAACGAACGTCCCTCCACATGCCCAGTTCTGAGAGATAAATGTGTGTGAAAGCCGTCCTTCACCTAGCTTGTTGGGAACACAATGTTTCTTTCAGTTGCATACTCCACTCCATACATATATATGGGCAGGAACTATCTGCAAAGCGGTTTACAGTGAAAATAGCAGGAACTTCAAACCGGCACTAGGAAACAGACTGAGAAACCAGAGTAAAAGTTTCTCCTGCAGCCCGTTCCCTTGGTGCTAGATGAACGAAAGTCTCTCCACATGTTCAGTTCTGAGAGTAAATTGTGTGTGAATGCCGTCCTTCAAATAGCTTGTTGGGAACACAAAGTTTCTTTTCAGGGGAAACCCCACTCCATACATATATATAGGGAGGTACAACTCCAACTCGGTTTTACAGTGAAAACTGCAGGAACTTCAAACTGGCACTAGAAAACAGACTGAGAAACCAGAGTAAAAGTTTCTCCTTCAACCCGTTCCATTTGTGCTAGATGAACGAACGTCTCTCCACATGCTCAGTTCTGAGAGATAATTGTGTGTGATAGCAGTCCTTCACCTAGCTTTTTGGGAACACAAAGTTTCTTTCCAGATGCAAACTAGAATCCATATATATATAAGGGGAGGTACTGGCTCCAACTCACTTTTACAGTGAAAATTGCATGAACTTCATACCGGCACTAGGAAACAGACTGAGAAACCAGAGTAAAAGTTTCTCCTGCAAACATTTCCATTTGTGCTAGATGAACGAAAGTCTATCCACATGTTAAGTTCTGAGAGAAAATTGTGTGTGAAAGCCGTATTTCAACTAGCTTGTTGAGAACACAAAGTTTCTTTTCAGTGGCTATCTCCTCTCAATAAATATATATGAGGTGGTACTAGCTCCAAATCTGTTTTACAGTGAAAACTGCAGGAATTTCAAACCGGCAGTAGGAAACAGACAGAGAAACCAGAGTAAAAATTTCTCCTGCAACACGTTCCATTGTGCTAGATGAACGAATTCTCTCCACATGCTCAGTACTGAGAGATAAGTGAGTATGAAAGCCGCCCTTCACCTTGCTTGTTATTAAGACAAAGATAATTTTCAGGTGCAAACCCACACCATACATATATAAGGGGAAGTACTAGATCCATCACAGTTTTACAGTGAAAAATACAGGAAATTCAATCCGGCACTAGGAAACAGATTTAGAAACCAGAGTAAAAGCTCCTCCTGCAAACTGTTCCCTTTGTGTAAGATGAAAGAACGTCTCTCCACATGCTCAGTTCTGAGAGTTAAATGTGTGTGAAAGCCGTCCTTCACCTAGCTTGTTGGGAACACAAAATTTCTTTTCAGGTGCAAACTCCAATCCATACATATATATGGGGAGGCACTAGCTCCAACTCTGTTTTACAGTGAAAACTGCAGGAGCTTCACACCGGCACTAGGAAACAGACTGAGAAACCAGAGTAAAAGTTTCTCCTGCAACCCGTTCCCATTTTGCTAGATGAATGAAAGTCTCTCCACATGCTCAGTTCTGACACATAAGGGTGTGTGAAAGCCGCCCTTCACCTAGCTTTTTATTAAGACAAAGATACTTTTCAGGTGCAAACCCACACCATACATATATAAGGGGAAGTAATAGATCCAACACAGTTTTACAGTGAAAAATACAGGAAATTCAATCCGGCACTAGGAAACAGACTTAGAAACCAGAATTAAAGTTTCTCCTGCAACCTGTTCCCTTTGTGTAAGATGAACGAACGTCTCTCCACATGCTCAGATCTGAGAGTTAAATGTGTGTGAAAGCCGTCCTTCACCTAGCTTGTTGGGAACACAAAGTTTCTTTTCAGGTGCAAACTCCACTCCATACATATATATGGGGAGGCACTAGCTCCAACTCTGTTTTACAGTGAAAACTGCAGGAGCTTCACACCGGCACTAGGAAACAGACTGAGAAACCAGAGTAAAAGTTTCTCCTGCAACCCGTTCCATTTGTGCTAGATGAACGAAAGTCTATCCACATGTTAAGTTCTGAGAGAAAATTGTGTGTGAAAGCCGTATTTCAACTAGCTTGTTGAGAACACAAAGTTTCTTTTCAGTGGCTATCTCCTCTCAATAAATATATATGAGGTGGTACTAGCTCCAAATCTGTTTTACAGTGAAAACTGCAGGAATTTCAAACCGGCAGTAGGAAACAGACAGAGAAACCAGAGTAAAAATTTCTCCTGCAACACGTTCCATTGTGCTAGATGAACGAATTCTCTCCACATGCTCAGTACTGAGAGATAAGTGAGTATGAAAGCCGCCCTTCACCTTGCTTGTTATTAAGACAAAGATAATTTTCAGGTGCAAACCCACACCATACATATATAAGGGGAAGTACTAGATCCATCACAGTTTTACAGTGAAAAATACAGGAAATTCAATCCGGCACTAGGAAACAGATTTAGAAACCAGAGTAAAAGCTCCTCCTGCAAACTGTTCCCTTTGTGTAAGATGAAAGAACGTCTCTCCACATGCTCAGTTCTGAGAGTTAAATGTGTGTGAAAGCCGTCCTTCACCTAGCTTGTTGGGAACACAAAATTTCTTTTCAGTTGCAAACTCCAATCCATACATATATATGGGGAGGCACTAGCTCCAACTCTGTTTTACAGTGAAAACTGCAGGAGCTTCACACCGGCACTAGGAAACAGACTGAGAAACCAGAGTAAAAGTTTCTCCTGCAACCCGTTCCCATTTTGCTAGATGAATGAAAGTCACTCCACATGCTCAGTTCTGACAGATAAGGGTGTGTGAAAGCCGCCCTTTACCTAGCTTGTTATTGAGACAAAGATACTTTTCAGGTGCAAACCCACACCATACATATATAAGGGGAAGTAATAGATCCAACACAGTTTTACAGTGAAAAATACAGGAAATTCAATCCGGCACTAGGAAACAGACTTAGAAACCAGAATTAAAGTTTCTCCTGCAACCTGTTCCCTTTGTGTAAGATGAACGAACGTCTCTCCACATGCTCAGATCTGAGAGTTAAATGTGTGTGAAAGCCATCCTTCACCTAGCTTGTTGGGAACACAAAGTTTCTTTTCAGGTGCAAACTCCACCCCATACATATATACGGGGAGGTACTAGCTCCAACTCGGTTTTACAGTGAAACCTGCAGGAACTTCAAACAGGCACAAGGAAACAGACTGAGAAACCAGAGTATAAATTTTCCAGCAACCCGTTCCATTTGTGCTAGATGAACGAAAGTCTCTCCACATGCTCATTTCTGAGAGATAAGTGTCTGTGAAAGCCGTCCTTCAGCTAGCTTTTTGGGAACACAAAGTTTCTTTCCAGATGCAAAATTGACTCCATACATATATATGGGGAGGTACTTGCTCCAACTCACTTTTACAGTGAAAACTGCAGGAACTTCAAACCGGCACTAGGAAACAGACTGAGAAACCAGAGTAAAAGTTTCTCCTGTAAACATTTCCATTTGTTCTAGATGAACGAATATCTCTCCACATGTTCTGTTCTGAGAGATAAGTGTGTGTGAAAGCCGTCCTTCAACTAGCTTGTTGAGAACACAAAGTTACTTTTCAGGTGCAAACCCCACTCCATACATATATATAGGGAGGTAATATGTCCAACATGATTTTACAACGAAAACTGTAGGAACTTCAAACAGGCACTTGGAAACAGACTGTGAAACTAGAGTAAATATTTTTCCTACAAACTGTTCCCTTGGTGCTAGATGAACGAACGTCTCTCCATATGCTCATTTCTGAGAGTTAAGTGTGTTTGAAAGCCGTCCTTCACATAGCTAGTTGGGAACACAAAGTTTCTTTCAGGTGCAAACTACATTCCATACAAATATATAGGGAGGAATTACTCCAACTCGGTTTTACAGTGAAAACTGCAGGAAATTCAAACCGGCACTAGGAAACAGACTGAGAAACCAGTGTAAAAACTTCTTCTGCAACACATTCCGTTTTTGCTAGATGAACGAACATCTCTCCACATGCTCAGTTTTGAGTGAAATTGTGTGTGAAAGCCGTCCTTCACATAGCTTTTTGGGAACACAAAGTTTCTTTCCAGATGCAAACAAGAATCCATATATATATAAGGGGAGGTACTGGCTCCAACTCACTTTTACAGTGAAAATTGAATGAACTTCATACCGGCACTAGGAAACAGACTGAGAAACCAGAGCAAAAGTTTCTCCTGCAAACATTTCCATTTGTGCTCGATGAACGAAAGTCTCTCCACATGTTAAGTTCTGAGAGAAAAGTGTGTGTGAAAGCCGTAATTCAACTAGATTGTTGAGAACACAAAGTTTTTTTCAGTGGCTATCTCCTCTCCATAAATATACATGAGGTGGTACTAGCTCCAAATCTGTTTTACAGTGAAAACTGCAGGAAGTTCAATCCGGCAGTAGGAAACAGACAGAGAAACCAGAGTAAAAATTTCTCCTGCAACACGTTCCATTGTGCTAGATGAACGAATTCTCTCCACATGCTCAGTACTGAGAGATAAGTGAGTGTGAAAGCCGCCCTTCACCTAGCTTGTTACTAAGACAAAGATACTTTTCAGGTGCAAACCCACACCATACATATATAAGGGGAAGTACCAGATACAACACAGTTTTACAGTGAAAAATACAGGAAATTCAATCCGGCACTAGGAAACAGACTTAGAAACCAGAGTAAAAGTTTCTCCTGCAACCTGTTCCCTTTGTGTAAGATGAACGAACGTCTCTCCACATGCTTAGTTCTGAGAGTTAAATGTGTGTGAAAGCCGTCCTTCACCTAGCTTGTTGGGAACACAAAGTTTCTTTTCAAGGGAAACCCCACTCCATACATATATATAGGGTGGTCCAACTCCAACTCGGTTTTACAGTGAAAACTGCAGGAACTTCAACCTGGCACTAGAAAACAGACTGAGAAACCAGAGTAAATATTTCTCCTGCAACCCGTTCCATTTGTGCTAGATGAACGAACGTCTCTCCACATGCTCATTTCTGAGAGATAAGTGTCTGTGAAAGCCGTCCTTCAGCTAGCTTTTTGGGAACACAAAGTTTCTTTACAGATGCAAAATTGACTCTATACATATATATGGGGAGGTACTTGCTCCAAATCACTTTTACAGTGAAAACTGCAGGAACTTGAAACCGGCACTAGGAAACGACTGAGAAACCAGAGTAAAAGTTTCTCCTGCAGCCCGTTCCCTTGGTGCTAGATGAACGAAAGTCTCTCCACATGTTCAGTTCTGAGAGTAAATTGTGTGTGAATGCCGTCCTTCAAATAGCTTGTTGGGAACACAAAGTTTCTTTTCAGGGGAAACCCCACTCCATACATATATACGGGGAGGTACAACTTCCAACTCGGTTTTACAGTGAAAACTGCAGGAACTTCAAACTGGCACTAGGAAAACAGACTGAGAAACCAGAGTAAAATTTTCTCCTCAACCCGTTCCATTTGTGCTAGATGAACGAACGTCTCTCCACATGCTCATTTCTGAGAGATAATTGTGTGTGATAAGCAGTCCTTCACCTAGCTTTTTGGGAACACAAAGTTTCTTTCCAGATGCAAACTAGAATCCATATATATATAGGGGAGGTACTTGCTCCAACTCACTTTTACAGTGAAAATTGCATGAACTTCATACCGGCACTAGGAACAGACTGAGAACCAGAGTAAAAGTTCCTCCTGCAAACATTTCCATTTGTGCTAGATGAACGAAAGTCTATCCACATGTTAAGTTCTGAGAGAAAATTGTGTGTGAAAGCCGTATTTCAACTAGCTTGTTGAGAACACAAAGTTTCTTTTCAGTGGCT
>NC_045719.1:26182574-26218925 GCF_009834535.1 Camelus ferus | reverse complement strand
GAGTTTTAAGTTCTGCCAGTTTCACGTAAAACAGATTTGGAGCTAGTACCTCACCATATATTTGTATGGAGTGGAGTTTGCCAACTGAAAAGAATCTTTGTGTTCCCAACAAGCTAGGTGAAGGACGGCTTTTACAACTTTCTCTCAGAATGGAGCATGTGGAGAGACGTTCTTTAATCTAGCACAAAGGGAAACGGGTTGCAGGAGAAACTGTTCTCTGGATTCTACGTCTGTTTCATAGGGCATGTTGAAGTTCCTGCAGTTTTCACTGTAAAACCGAGTTGGAGCTAGAACCTCCCCATATATATTACGGAGTGGTGTTTGCCAACTGAAAAGAAACTTTATGTTCTTACAAGCTAGGTGAAGGACGGCTTTCACAGACACTTATCTCTCAGTTCTGAGCATGTGGAAATACGTTCGTTCATCTAGCACAAATGGAACCGTTTGCAGGAGAAACTTCTACTCTGGTTCTCAGTTTCTTTCTAGTGCTGGTTTGATATTCCTGCAGTATTTACAGTAAAACGATTTGGAGCTACTACCTACGCATATATATGGAATAGAGTTTGCAACTGAAAAGAAACTTTATGTTCCCAACAAGCTACGTGAAGTACGGCTTTCAGACACCATATCTCTCAGTACTGTGCATGTGGAGAGACTGCGTTCATCTAGCACAAAGTAACGGGTTGCTGGAGAAACTTTTACTCTGGTTTCACAGTCTGTTTCCTAGTGCCGGTTTGAAGTTCCTGCAGTTTTCACTGTAAAATCGAGTTGGAGCTGTACCTCCCCTTATATATATATGAAGTGGAGTTTGCAAATGAAAAGAAACTTTTTGTTCCCAAAAAGCAAGGTGAAAGACTGATTTCACCCACACTTATATCTCAGTACTGAGCATGTGGAGAGACGTTCTTTTATCTAGCACAATGTAACGGGTTTCTGGAGAATCTTTTACTCTGGTTTCAGTCGGCTTCTTAGGGCCGGTTGAATTTCCTGCAGTTTTCAATGTAAAACCGAGTTGGAGTTAGTACCTCCCCATATATAAGTATGGAGTGGAGTTTGCAACTGAAAAGAATCTTTATGTTCCCAACCAGGTTGGTGAAGGACGGCTTCACACACAATTATATCTCAGAACTGAGCAAGTGTAGAGACGTTCGTTCATCTTTTTCAAAGGGAACAGGTTGCAGGAGAAACTTTTACCATGGATTCTCATTGTTTTCCTTGTGCCGGTTAGAAGTTCCTGCAATTTTCACTGTAAAACCGAGTTGGAGATAGTGCCTCCCCATATATATGTGTGGACTGTTGTTTGCAACTGAAAGGAGAATTGTGTTCCAAACAAGCTAGGTGAAGGACGTCTTCCACACACATTATCTCCAGTACTGAGCATGTGGAGAGACGTTCGTTCATCTAGCACAAAGTGAAAAGTTTGCAGGGGTAACTTTTACTCTGGTTTCTCAGTCTGTTTCCTAGTGCCGGTTTGAATTTCCTGCAGTTTCACTGTAAAAACGAGTTGGAGCTAGTACCCCCATATATAGTAAGGGGCGGGATTTGCAATTGAAAAGAAGCTTTGTGTTCCCAACAAGCTACGTGAAGGATGGCTTCCTCACACAATTAACTCTCCGAACTGAGCATGTGGAGACACGTTCATCATCTAGTACAAAGGGAACGGGATGCAGTAGAACTTTTACTCTGTTTTCTCAGTCTTTTTCCTAGTGCCGGTTTGAATTTCCTGCAGTTTTCACTGTAAATCTAGTTGAGATAGTACTTCCCCATATATATGTATGGAGTGGAGTTTGCAACTCAAAAGTATCTTTGTGTTCCCAAGAAGCTAGGAGAAGGGCTGCTTTCACACATAAGTTTTGCTCAGAAAGGAGCATGTGGAGAACGTTCGTTCATCTAGCACAAATGGAACTGGTTGTAGGAGACAATTTTCTCTGGTTTCTCAGTGTGTTTCCTAGTGCTGGTTGAAGTTCCTACAGTTTTCACTGTAAACCAAGTTGGAGCAAGAACCTCTTCATATATATGTATGGAGTGGAGTTGCCACTGAAAAGAAACTTTGTGTTCCCAAAAAGCAAAGTGATGTTCGGCCTTCACACACACTTATCTCTCAAAACTGAGCATGTGGAGAGATGTTCGTTCATCAAGCACAAACGGAACGGGCTGCAGGGGAAACAATTTCTCGGGTTCTCAGCCTGTTCCCTAGTGCCGGTTTGAAATTCCTGCAGTTTTCACTGTAAAACCCAGTTGGAGCTAGAACCTCCCCATATATAAGTATGAACTGGAGTTTGTTTTTGAAAATAATCTATGTGTTCCCTATAAGCTTGATGAAGGACGGCTTTCACACACACTTATCTCTCAGAACTTAGCATGTGGAGAGACTTTCGTTCATCTAGCAATAAGGGATCGGGTTGCAGGAGAAACGTTTTCTCTGGATTCTCAGTGTGTTTCGTAGTGCCTTTTTGAAGTTCATGCAGTTTTTCACTGTAAAATTGTTTTGGAGCTAGTCCCTCCCCATATATATATATGAATTGGAGTTTGCAACTGGAAAGAAACTTTGTTTTCCCAACAAGCTAATTGAAGTACAGCATTCATACACAGTTATCTCTCAGAACTGAGCATGTGGAGAGACTTCGTTCATCTAGCACAAAGGGAATGGGTTGCAGGAAAAATTTTACTCTGTTTCTAGACTTTTTCCTAGTGCCGTTTTTAATTTCTTGCAGTTTTCACTGTAAAACCGAGTTGGATCTAGTACCTCCCAATACCTATGTATGGAGTTAGTTTGCAACTGAAAAGAAACTTTGTGTTCCCAACAATCTAGGTGAAGGACGGCTTTCACTCACACTTATCACTCAGAACTGAGCATGTGGAGAGACTTTCGTTCATCAAGCACAATGGGAACGGGTTGAAGGGAGAAACTTTAACTCTGGTTTCACAGTCTGTTTCCTTGTGCCTGTTTGAAGTTCCTGCAGTTTTCACTGTAAAACCGATTTGGAGCTAGTACCTCCACATAAATATTTATGGAGTGGAGTTTGAAACTGAAATGAAACTATGTGTTCCAAACAAGCTATGAGAAAGACGGCTTTCACACACACTAATATGTCAGAACTGAGCATGTGGAGAGACGTTTGTTCATCTAGCCCAAATGATCGTTTTGCATGAGAAACTTTACTCTGTTTTCTCATTCTGTTTCATAGTGCCGGTTTGAAGTTCCTGCAGTTTTCACTGTAAAACCGAGTTGGAGCTAGTACCTCCCCATATATATATATGCAGTGGAGTTTGCAACTGAAAGAAACTATGTGTTCCCAACAAGCTAGGCGAAAGACGGCTTTCACTAACACTTATCTCTCAGAACTGAGGCATGTGGAGAGACATTTATTCATCTAGCACTTAGGGAACTGCTTGCAGGAGAAATTAACTCTGGTTTTTTCAGACTGTTTCCTAGTGCCGTTTTGAAGTTATTGCAGTTTTCACAGTAAAATAGAGTTTTAGCAACTACCTCCCCATATATATGTATGGAGTAGAGTTTGCAACTGAAAAGAAGCTTTGGGTTCCCAACAAGTTAGATGAAGTTCGGCTTTCACACAGACATATCTCTCAGAACTGAGCATGTGGAGAGACGTTCGTTCATCTAGCACAAATGGAACTGGTTGCAGGAGAAACTTTTTCTCTGGTTTTCAGTGTGTTTCCTATTACCTGTTTTAAGTTCCCGCAGTATTCACTGTAAAAACCGATTTGGTGCTTGTACCTACCAGTATATATGTATGGAAATGAGATTGCAATTTAAAAGAAACTTAGTCTTCCCAATAAGATAGATATAGGACGGCTTTCAGACACACTTATGTCTGAGAAATTAGCATGTGGAGATACTTTCGTTCAACTTGCAAAAAGGGATCGGGTTGCAGGAGCAACTTTTTCTCTGATTTCTCAGTGTGATTCCTAGAGCTGGTTTGAAGTTCCTCCAGTTTTACCTGTAAAACCGAGTTGGTGCTTTTACCCTCCACATATATATGTATGGAGTGGAGTTTGCAACAGAAAAGAAACTTGTGTTCCCAACAAGCTAGGTGAAGGATGGCATTCACACACCATAAACTCTCAGAACAGAGCATTTGGAAAGACGATCGTTCATGTAGCCCAAAGGGTATGGGATGCAGTAGAAACATTTACTCGGGTTCTCAGCCTGTTTCCTAGTGCCGGTTTGAGTTTCCTGCAGTTTTCACTGTAAAAGCGAGTTGGAGCTAGTATTTCCCCATATATATGTATGGATTGGAGTTTGCATCTAAAAGAAACTTTGTGTTCCCAACAGATAGGTAAGGACGGCTTTAACACGCAATTATGTCTCAGACAGACTATGTGGAGAGACGTTCGTTCATCAAGCACAAAGGCAACGAGTTGCAGGAGAAACCAATTTCCCTGGTTTCTCAGTGTGTTTCCTAGTGCCGGTTTCAAGTTCCTGCAATTTTCACTAAAAATCGTGATGGATCTTGTACCACCCCATATATATTTACGGAGTGGTGTTTGCAACTGGAGAGAAACTTTGTGTTCCCAAAAAGCTAAGTGAAGGACGTCTTTCACACACACTTATCTCTCAGTCCTGAGCATGTGGTGAGACGTTCGTTCATCTAGCACAAAGTAACGGGTTGCAGGAGAAACTTTTACTCCGGTTTCTCAGTGTGTTTCCTACTGCCGGTATGAATTTCCTTCAGTTTTCACTGTAAACCGAGTTGGAGCTAGTACCTCCCCATATATATTATGGAGTGGAGTTTGCAACTGAAAAGAATCTTTATTTTCCAACCAGCTAGGTGAAGGGCGGCTTTCACACACACATATCTCTCAGAACTGAGCATGTGGAAAGACGTTCGTTCATCTAGCACAAAGGGAAAGTTTTGCAGGAAAAACGTTACTCTCTTTCTCAGTGTGTTTCATAGTGCCGGTTTGAAGTTGCTGCAGTTTTCACTGTAAAAGATTGTTGGAGGTATTAACTCACCATATATTCCTATGGAGAGAAAATTGCAACTGAAAAATTTCTTTGTGTTCCCAACAAGCTAGGTGAACGGCGGCTTTCACACACAATTTTCTCTGAGAACGGAGCATGTGGAGAGACGTTCGTTCATCTAGCACAAATGGAACGGGTTGCAGGAGAAACTGTTACTCTGGATTCTAAGTCTGTTTCATAGTGCATATTTGAAGTTCCTGCAGGTTTTCACAGTAAAACCGAGTTGGAGATAAAACCACCCCATATATATGTACGGAGTGGAGTTTGCAACTGAAAAGAATCTTTATGTTCTTAACAAGCTAGGTGAAGGATGGCTTTCACACACACTTATCTCTCAGTACTGAGCATGTGGAAAGACGTTCGTTCATCTAGCACAAACGGATCGGGTTGCAGGAGAAAAGTTTTCTCTGGATTCTCAGTGTGTTTCCTAGTGCGTGTTTGAAGTTCCTTCTGTTTTCACTGTAAAATCGAGTTGGAGCTAGTACCAGCCCATATATATATATGAAGTGGAGTTTGCAACTGTAAAGAAACTTTATTTTCCCTACCAGCTATGTGAAGGACGGCTTTCACACACAAATATCTCTCAGTACTGAGCATGTGGAAAGACGTTCGTTCATCTAGCACAAATGGAATGGGTTGCAGGAAAACCTTTTACTCTTGTTTCTCAGTGTGTTTCCTAGTGCCGGTTTTAAGTTCCTGCAGTTTTCACTGTAAAACAGATTTGGAGCTAGTACCCTCACCATATATTTGTATGGAGTGGAGTTTGCAACTGAAAAGAATCTTGTGTTCCCAACAAGCTAGGTGAAGGACGGCTTTTACACACTTTTCTCTCAGAATGGAGCATGTGGAGAGACGTTCTTTCATCTAGCACAAAGGGAACGGGTTGCAGGAGAAACTGTTTCTCTGGATTCTACGTCTGTTTCATAGTGCATGTTTGAAGTTCCTGCAGTTTTCACTGTAAAACCGAGTTGGAGCTAGAACCTCCCCATATATATGTACGGAGTGGTGTTTGCAACTGAAAAGAAACTTTATGTTCTTAACAAGCTAGGTGAAGGACGGCTTTCACAGACACTTATCTCTCAGTTCTGAGCATGTGGAAATACGTTTCGTTCATCTAGCACAAATGGAACCGTTTGCAGGAGAAACTTCTACTCTGGTTTCTCAGTTTCTTTCTAGTGCTGGTTTGATATTCCTGCAGTATTTACAGTAAAACCGATTTGGAGCTACTACCTACGCATATATATGTATGGAATAGAGTTTGCAACTGAAAAGAAACTTTATGTTCCCAACAAGCTACGTGAAGTACGGCTTTCAGACACACATATCTCTCAGTACTGTGCATGTGGAGAGACGTTCGTTCATCTAGCACAAGTAACGGGTTGCTGGAGAAACTTTTACTCTGGTTTCACAGTCTGTTTCCTAGTGCCGGTTTGAAGTTCCTGCAGTTTTCACTGTAAAATCGAGTTGGAGCTTGTACCTCCCCATATATATATATGAAGTGGAGTTTGCAAATGAAAAGAAACTTTTTGTTCCCAAAAAGCAAGGTGAAAGACTGATTTCACCCACACTTATATCTCAGTACTGAGCATGTGAGAGGACGTTCTTTATCTAGCACACAGTAAACGGGTTTCTGGAGAATCTTTTACTCTGGTTTCTCAGTCGGCTTCTTAGGGCCGGTTTGAATTTCCTGCAGTTTTCAATGTAAAACCGAGTTGGAGTTAGTAACTCCCCATATATAAGTATGGAGTGGAGTTTGCAACTGAAAAGAATCTTTATGTTCCCAACCAGGTTGGTGAAGGACGGCTTTCACACACAATTATATCTCAGAACTGAGCAAGTGTAGAGACGTTCGTTCATCTTTTCAAAGGGAACAGGTTGCAGGAGAAACTTTTACCATGGATTCTCATTGTTTTTCCTTGTGCCGGTTTAGAAGTTCCTGCAATTTTCACTGTAAAACCGAGTTGGAGATAGTGCCTCCCCATATATATGTGTGGACTGTTGTTTGCAACTGAAAGGAGAATTTGGTTCCAAACAAGCTAGGTGAAGGACGTCTTCCACACACACTTATCTCTCAGTACTGAGCATGTGGAGAGACGTTCGTTCATCTAGCACAAAGTGAAAAGTTTGCAGGGGTAACTTTTACTCTGGTTTCTCAGTCTGTTTCCTAGTGCCGGTTTGAATTTCCTGCAGTTTTCACTGTAAAAACGAGTTGGAGCTAGTACCTCCCCATATATATGTAAGGGGGCGGATTTGCAATTGAAAAGAAGCTTTGTGTTCCCAACAAGCTACGTGAAGGATGGCTTCCTCACACAATTAACTCTCCGAACTGAGCATGTGGAGACACGTTCATTCATCTAGTACAAGGGAACGGGATGCAGTAGAATCTTTTACTCTGTTTTCTCAGTCTTTTTCCTAGTGCCGGTTTGAATTTCCTTGCAGTTTTCACTGTAAAATCTAGTTGGAGATAGTACTTCCCCATATATATGTATGGAGTGGAGTTTGCAACTCAAAAGAATCTTTGTGTTCCCAAGAAGCTAGGAGAAGGGCTGCTTTCACACATAAGTTTTTCTCAGAAAGGAGCATGTGGAGAAACGTTCGTTCATCTAGGCACAAATGGAACTGGTTGTAGGAGACAATTTTTCTCTGGTTTCTCAGTGTGTTTCCTAGTGCTGGTTTGAAGTTCCTACAGTTTTTCACTGTAAAACCGAGTTGGAGCAAGAACCTCTTCATATATATGTATGGAGTGGAGTTTGCCACTGAAAAGAAACTTTGTGTTCCCAAAAGCAAAGTGATGTTCGGCCTTCACACACACTTATCTCTCAAAACTGAGCATGTGGAGAGATGTTCGTTCATCAAGCACAAACGGAACGGGCTGCAGGGGAAACAATTTCTCTGGGTTCTCAGCCTGTTCCCTAGTGCCGGTTTGAAATTCCTGCAGTTTTCACTGTAAAACCCAGTTGGAGCTAGAACCTCCCCCATATATAAGTATGAACTGGAGTTTGTTTTTGAAAATAATCTATGTGTTCCCTATAAGCTTGATGAAGGACGGCTTTCACACACACTTATCTCTCAGAACTTAGCATGTGGAGAGACTTTCGTTCATCTAGCAATAAGGGATCGGGTTGCAGGAGAAACGTTTTCTCTGGATTCTCAGTGTGTTTCGTAGTGCCTTTTTGAAGTTCATGCAGTTTTCACTGTAAAATTGTTTTGGAGCTAGTCCCTCCCCATATATATATATGAATTGGAGTTTGCAACTGGAAAGAAACTTTGTTTTCCCAACAAGCTAATTGAAGTACAGCATTCATACACAGTTATCTCTCAGAACTGAGCATGTGGAGAGACTTTCGTTCATCTAGCACAAAGGGAATGGGTTGCAGGAAAAATTTTACTCTGTTTTCTAAGACTTTTTCCTAGTGCCGTTTTTAATTTCTTGCAGTTTTCACTGTAAAACCGAGTTGGATCTAGTACCTCCCAATACCTATGTATGGAGTTAGTTTGCAACTAAAAGAAACTTTGTGTTCCCAACAATCTAGGTGAAGGACGGCTTTCACTCACACTTATCACTCAGAACTGAGCATGTGGAGAGACTTTCGTTCATCAAGCACAATGGGAACGGGTTGAAGGAGAAACTTTAACTCTGGTTTCACAGTCCTGTTTCCTTGTGCCTGTTTGAAGTTCCTGCAGTTTTTCACTGTAAAACCGATTTGGAGCTAGTACCCTCCACATAAATATTTATGGAGTGGAGTTTGAAACTGAAATGAAACTATGTGTTCCAAACAAGCTATGAGAAAGACGGCTTTCACACACACTAATATGTCAGAACTGAGCATGTGGAGAGACGTTTGTTCATCTAGCCCAAATGATCGTTTTGCATGAAACTTTTACTCTGTTTTCTCATTCTGTTTCATAGTGCCGGTTTGAAGTTCCTGCAGATTTTTCACTGTAAAACAGAGTTGGAGCTAGTAACCTCCCCATATATATATATGCAGTGGAGTTTGCAACTGAAAAGAAACTATGTGTTTCCCAACAGCTAGGCGAAAGACGGCTTTCACTAACACTTATCTCTCAGAACTGAGCATGTGGAGAGACATTTATTCATCTAGCACTTAGGGAACTGCTTGCAGGAGAAATTTAACTCTGGTTTTTCAGACTGTTTCCTAGTGCCGTTTTGAAGTTATTGCAGTTTATTCACAGTAAAATAGAGTTTTAGCAACTACCTCCCCATATATATGTATGGAGTAGAGTTTGCAACTGAAAAGAAGCTTTGTGTTCCCGAACAAGTTAGATGAAGTTCGGCTTTCACACAGACATATCTCTCAGAACTGAGCAGGTGGAGAGACGTTCCGTTCATCTAGCACAAATGGAACTGGTTGCAGGAGAAACTTTTTCTCTGGTTTTCAGATGTGTTTCCTATTACCTGTTTTAAGTTCCGCAGTATTCACTGTAAAACCGATTTGGTGCTTGTACCTACCAGTATATATGTATGGAAATGAGATTGCAATTTAAAAGAAACTTAGTCTTTCCCAATAAGATAGATATAGGACGGCTTCAAGAACACACTTATGTCTGAAGAAATTAGCATGTGGATGATACTTTCGTTCAAACCTTGCAAAAAGGGGATCGGGTTGCAGGAGCAACTTTTTTCTCTGAATTTCTCAGTGTGGACTTCCTAGAGCTGGTTTGAAGTTCCTCCAGTTTTACCTGTAAAACCGAGTTGGTGCTTTTACCTCCACATAATATATGTAGGAGTGGAGGTTGCAAAAGAAAAGAAACTTTGTGTCCCAACAAGAGGTGAAGGATGGCATTCACACACACATAACTCTCAGAACAGAGCATTTGGAAGACGATCGTTCATGTAGCCCAAAGGGTATGGGATGCAGTAGAAACATTTACTCGGGGTTCTCAGCCTGTTTCCTAGTGCCCGGTTTGAGTTTCCTGCAGTTTTCACTGTAAAGGCGAGTTGGAGCTAGTATTCCCCATATATATGTATGGATTGGAGTTTGCATCTAAAAAGAAACTTTGTGTTCCCAACAAGATAGGTAAAGGACGGCTTTAACACGCAATTATGTCTCAGAACAGACTATGTGGAGAGACGTTCGTTCATCAAGCACAAAGGCAACGAGTTGCAGGAGAAACAATTTCCCTGGTTTCTCAGTGTGTTTCCTAGTGCCGGTTTCAAGTTCCTGCAATTTTCACTAAAAATCGTGATGGATCTTGTACCACCCCATATATATTTACGGAGTGGTGTTTGCAACTGGAGAGAAACTTTGTGTTCCCAAAAAGCTAAGTGAAGGACGTCTTTCACACACACTTATCTCTCAGTCCTGAGCATGTGGTGAGACGTTCGTTCATCTAGCACAAAGTAACGGGTTGCAGGAGAAACTTTACTCCGGTTTCTCAGTGTGTTCCTACTGCCGGTATGAATTTCCTTCAGTTTTCATGTAAAACCGAGTTGGAGCTAGTACCTCCCATAATTATGTATGGAGTGGAGTTTGCAACTGAAAAGAATCTTTATTTTCCCAAACCAGCTAGGTGAAAGGGCGGCTTTCACACACACATATCTCTCAGAACTGAGCATGTGGAAAGACGTTCGTTCATCTAGCACAAAGGGAAAGGGTTGCAGGAAAAACGTTTACTCTTCTTTCTCAGTGTGTTTCAGAGTGCCGGTTTGAAGTTCCTGCAGTTTTCACTGTAAAAGATTGTTGGATATAAATCACCATATATTCCTATGGAGTGGAATTTGCAACTGAAAAGTTTCTTTGTGTTCCCAACAAGCTAGGTGAAGGACGGCTTTCACACACAATTTTCTGAGAACGGAGCATGTGGAGAGACGTTCGTTCATCTAGCACAAATGGAACGGGTTGCAGGAGAAACTGTTACTCTGGATTCTAAGTCTGTTTCATAGTGCATATTTGAAGTTCCTGCAGGTTTCACAGTAAAACCGAGTTGGAGATAAAACCACCCCATATATGTACGGAGTGGAGTTTGCAACTGAAAAGAATCTTTATGTTCTTAACAAGCTAGGTGAAGGAGGGCTTTCACACACACTATCTCTCAGTACTGAGCATGTGGAAAGACGTTCGTCATCTAGCACAAACGGATGGGTTGCAGGAGAAAAGTTTTCTCTGGATTCTCAGGTGTTTCCATAGTGCGTGTTTGAAGTTCCTTCTGTTTTCACTGTAAAATCGAGTTGGAGCTAGTACCAGCCCATATATATATATGAAGTGGAGTTTGCAACTGTAAAGAAACTTTATTTTCCTACCAGCTATGTGAAGGACGGCTTTCACACACAAATATCTCTCAGTCTGAGCATGTGGAAAGACGTTCGTTCATCTAGCACAAATGGAATGGGTTGCAGGAAACCTTTTACTCTGTTTCTCAGTGTGTTTCCTAGTGCCGGTTTTAAGTTCCTGCAGTTTCACTGTAAAACAGATTTGGAGCTAGTACCTCACCATATATTTGTATGGAGTGGAGTTTGAACTGAAAAGAATCTTGTGTTCCCAACAAGCTAGAGGAAGGACGGCTTTACACACTTTTCTCTCAGAATGGAGCAGTGGAGAGACGTCTTCATCTAGCACAAAGGGAACGGGTTGCAGGAGAAAACTGTTCTCTGGATTCTACGTGTTCATAGTGCATGTTTGAAGTTCCTGCAGTTTTCACTGTAAAAACCGAGTTGGAGCTAGAACCTCCCCATATATATGTACGGAGTGGTGTTGGCAACTGAAAAGAAACTTTGTTCTTAACAAGCTAGGTGAAGGACGGCTTTCACAGACACTTATCTCTCAGTTCTGAGCATGTGGAAATACGTTCGTTCATCTAGCACAAATGGAACCGTTTGCAGGAGAAAACTTCTACTCTGGTTTCTCAGTTTCTTTCTAGTGCTGGTTTGATATCCTGCAGTATTTACAGTAAACGATTGGAGCTACTACTACGCATATATAGTATGGAATAGAGTTGCAATGAAAAGAAACTTATGTTCCCAACAAGCTACGTGAAGACGGAAGACACAATCTCACAGTACTGTGCATGTGAGAGACGTTCGTTCATCTAGCAAACAAAGTAACGGGTTTTGCTGGAGAGAAAACTTTTACTCTGGTTTCACAGTCTGTTTCCTAGTGCCGGTTTTGAAGTTCCTGCAGTTTTCCACTGTAAAATCGAGTGGAGCTTGTACCTCCCCTTATATATATATGAAGTGGAGTTTGCAAATGAAAAGAAACTTTTTGTTCCCAAAAGCAAGGTGAAAGACTGATTTCACCCACACTTATATCTCAGTATGAGCATGTGGAGAGAGTTCTTTATCTAGCACAATGTAACGGGTTTCTGGAGAATCTTTTACTCTGGTTTTCAGTCGGCTCTTAGGGGCCGGTTTGAATTTACTGAAGTTTTCAATGTAAAACGAGTTGGAGTTCGTACCTCCCCATATATAAGTATGGAGTGGAGTTTGCAACTGAAAAGAATCTTTAGTTCCCAACCAGGTTGGTGAAGGACGGCTTTCACACACCAATTATATCTCAGAAACTGAGCAAGTGTAGAGACGTTCGTTCATCTTTTTCAAAGGGAACAGGTTGCAGGAGAAACTTTTACCATGGATTCTCATTGTTTTTCCTTGTGCCGGTTAGAGTTCCTGCAATTTTCACTGTAAAAACCGAGTTGGAGATAGTGCCTCCCCATATAGTGTGGACTGTTGTTTGCAATGAAAGGAGAATTTGTGTTCCAAACAAGCTAGGTGAAGGACGTCTTCCACACACACTTATCTCTCAGTACTGAGCATGTGGAGAGACGTTCGTTCATCTAGCACAAATGAAAAGTTTGCAGGGGTAACTTTTTACTCTGGTTCTTCGTCGTTTCCTAGTGCCGGTTTGAATTTCCTGCAGTTTTCACTGTAAAAACGAGTTGGAGCTAGTACCTCCCCATATATATGTAAGGGGCGGAATTTGCAATTGAAAGAAGCTTTGTGTTCCCAACAAGCTACGGAAGATGCTTCCTCACACAATTAACTCTCCGAACTGAGCATGTGGAGACACGTTCATTCATCTAGTACAAAGGGAACGGGATGCAGTAGAATCTTTTACTACTCGTTTTCTCAGTCTTTTTCCTAGTGCCGGTTTGAATTTCTGCAGTTTTCACTGTAAAATCTAGTTGGAGATAGTACTTCCCCATATATATGTATGGAGTGGAGTTTGCAACTCAAAGAATACTTTGTGTTCCCAAGAAGCTAGGAGAAGGGCTGCTTTCACACATAAGTTTTTCTCAGAAAGGAGCATGTGGAGAAACGTTCGTTCATCTAGCACAAATGGAACTGGTTGTAGGAGACAATTTTCTCTGGTTTCTCAGTGTGTTTCCTAGTGCTGGTTTGAAGTTCCTACAGTTTTCACTGTAAAAACCGAGTTGGAGCAAGAACCTCTTCATATATATGTATGGAGTGGAGTTTGCCACTGAAAAGAAACTTTGTGTTCCCAAAAAGCAAAGTGATGTTCGGCCTTCACACACACTTATCTCTCAAAACTGAGCATGTGGAGAGATGTTCGTTCATCAAGCACAAACGGAACGGGCTGCAGGGGAAACAATTTCTCTGGGTTCTCAGCCTGTTCCCTAGTGCGGTTTGAAATTCCTGCAGTTTTCACTGTAAAACCCAGTTGGAGCTAGAACCTCCCCATATATAAGTATGAACTGGAGTTTGTTTTTGAAAATAATCTATGTGTTCCCTATAAGCTTGATGAAGGACGGCTTTCACACACACTTATCTCTCAGAACTTTAGCATGTGGAGAGACTTCGTTCATCTAGCAATAAGGGATCGGGTTGCAGGAGAAACTTTTTCTGGATTCTCAGTGTGTTTCGTAGTGCCTTTTGAAGTTCATGCAGTTTTCACTGTAAAATTGTTTTGGAGCTAGTCCCTCCCCATATATATATGAATTGGAGTTTGCAACTGGAAAGAACTTTGTTTTCCCAACAAGCTAATTGAAGTACAGCATTCATACACAGTTATCTCTCAGAACTGAGCATGTGGAGAGACTTTCGTTCATCTAGCACAAAGGGAATGGGTTGCAGGAAAAATTTTACTCTGTTTTTCTAAGACTTTTTCCTAGTGCCGTTTTTAATTTCTTGCAGTTTTCACTGTAAAACCGAGTTGGATCTAGTACCTCCCAATACCTATGTATGGAGTTAGTTTGCAACTGAAAAGAAACTTTGTGTTCCAACAATCTAGGTGAAGGACGGCTTTCACTCACCTTATCACTCAGAACTGAGCATGTGGAGAGACTTTCGTTCATCAAGCACAATGGGAACGGGTTGAAGGAGAAACTTTAACTCTGGTTTCACAGTCTGTTCCTTGTGCCTGTTTGAAGTTCCTGCAGTTTTCACTGTAAAACCGATTTGGAGCTAGTACCTCCATAAATATTTATGGAGTGGAGTTGAAACTGAAATGAAACTATGTGTTCCAAACAAGCTATGAGAAAGACGGCTTTCACACACACTAATATGTCAGAACTGAGCATGTGGAGAGACGTTTGTTCATCTAGCCCAAATGATCGTTTTGCATGAGAAACTTTTACTCTGTTTTCTCATTCTGTTTCATAGTGCCGGTTTGAAGTTCCTGCAGTTTTCACTGTAAAACCGAGTTGGAGCTAGTACCTCCCCATATATATATATGCAGTGGAGTTTGCAACTGAAAAGAAACTATGTGTTCCCAACAAGCTAGGCGAAGACGGCTTTCACTAACACTTATCTCTCAGAACTGAGCATGTGGAGAGACATTTATTCATCTAGCACTTAGGGAACTGCTTGCAGGAGAAATTTAACTCTGGTTTTTCAGACTGTTTCCTAGTGCCGTTTTGAAGTTATTGCAGTTTTCACAGTAAAATAGAGTTTTAGCAACTACCCCCCATATATATGTATGGAGTAGAGTTTGCAACTGAAAAGAAGCTTTGTGTTCCCGACAAGTTAGATGAAGTTCGGCTTTCACACAGACATATCTCAGAACTGAGCATGTGGAGAGACGTTCGTTCATCTAGCACAAATGGAACTGGTTGCAGGAGAAACTTTTTCTCTGGTTTTCAGTGTGTTCCTATTACCTGTTTTAAGTTCCCGCAGTATTCACTGTAAAACCGATTTGGTGCTTGTACCTACCAGTATATATGTATGGAAATGAGATTGCAATTTAAAAGAAACTTAGTCTTCCCAATAAGATAGATATAGGACGGCTTTCAGACACACTTATGTCTGAGAAATTAGCATGTGGAGATACTTTCGTTCAACTGCAAAAAGGGATCGGGTTGCAGGAGCAACTTTTTTCTCTGATTTCTCAGTGTGATTCCTAGAGCTGGTTTGAAGTTCCTCCAGTTTTACTCTGTAAAACCGAGTTGGTGCTTTTTACCCTCCACATATATATGTATGGAGTGGAGTTTGCAACAGAAAAGAAACTTTGTGTTCCCAACAGCTAGGTGAAGGATGGCATTCACACACACATAACTCTCAGAACAGAGCATTTGGAAAGACGATCGTTCATGTAGCCCAAAGGGTATGGGAGCAGTAGAAACATTTACTCGGGGTTCTCAGCCTGTTTCCTAGTGCCGGTTTGAGTTTCCTGCAGTTTTCACTGTAAAAAAGCGAGTTGGAGCTAGTATTTCCCCATATATATAGTATGGAATTGGAGTTTGCATCTAAAAAGAAACTTTGTGTTCCCAAAAGATAGGTAAAGGACGGCTTTAACCACGCAATTAATAGTTCTCAGAACAGACTATGTGGAGAGACGTTCGTTCATCAAGCACAAGGCAACGAGTTTGCAGGAGAAACAATTTCCCGGTTTCTCATGTGTTTCCTAGTGCCGGTTTCAAGTTCCTGACAATTTTCACTAAAAATCGTGATGGATCTTGTAACCACCCCATATATATTTACGGAGTGGTGTTTGCCACTGGAAGAGAAACTTTGTGTTCCCAAAAAGCTAAGTGAAGGACGTCTTTCACACACACTTATCTCTCAGTCCTGAGCATGTGGTGAGACGTTCGTTCATCTAGCACAAAGTAACGGGTTGCAGGAGAAACTTTTACTCCGGTTTCTCAGTGTGTTTCCTACTGCCGGTATGAATTTCCTTCAGTTTTCACTGTAAAACCGAGTTGGAAGCTAGTACCTCCCCATATATATGTATGGAGTGGAGTTTGCAACTGAAAAGAATCTTTATTTTCCCAACCAGCTAGGTGAAGGGCGGCTTTCACACACACATATCTCTCAGAACTGAGCATGTGGAAAGACGTTCGTTCATCTAGCACAAAGGGAAAGGGTTGCAGGAAAAACGTTTACTCTTCTTTCTCAGTGTGTTTCAGAGTGCCGGTTTGAAGTTCCTGCAGTTTTCACTGTAAAAGATTGTTGGAGTATTAATCACCATATATTCCTATGGAGTGGAATTTGCAACTGAAAAGTTTCTTTGTGTTCCCAACAAGCTAGGTGAAGGACGGCTTTCACACACAATTTTCTCTGAGAACGGAGCATGTGGAGAGACGTTCGTTCATCTAGCACAAATGGAACGGGTTGCAGGAGAAACTGTTACTCTGGATTCTAAGTCTGTTTCATAGTGCATATTTGAAGTTCCTGCAGGTTTCACAGTAAAACCGAGTTGGAGATAAAACCACCCCATATATATGTACGGAGTGGAGTTTGCAACTGAAAAGAATCTTTATGTTCTTAACAAGCTAGGTGAAGGATGGCTTTCACACACACTTATCTCTCAGTACTGAGCATGTGGAAAGACGTTCGTTCATCTAGCACAAACGGATCGGGTTGCAGGAGAAAAGTTTTCTCTGGATTCTCAGTGTGTTTCCTAGTGCGTGTTTGAAGTTCCTTCTGTTTCACTGTAAAATCGAGTTGGAGCTAGTACCAGCCCATATATATATATGAAGTGGAGTTTGCAACTGTAAAGAAACTTTATTTTCCCTACCAGCTATGTGAAGGACGGCTTTCACACACAAATATCTCTCAGTACTGAGCATGTGGAAAGACGTTCGTTCATCTAGCACAAATGGAATGGGTTGCAGGAAAACCTTTTACTCTTGTTTCTCAGTGTGTTTCCTAGTGCCGGTTTTAAGTTCCTGCAGTTTTCACTGTAAAACAGATTTGGAGCTAGTACCTCACCATATTTGTATGGAGTGGAGTTTGCAACTGAAAAGAATCTTTGTGTTCCCAACAAGCTAGGTGAAGGACGGCTTTTACACACTTTTCTCTCAGAATGGAGCATGTGGAGAGACGTTCTTTCATCTAGCACAAAGGGAACGGGTTGCAGGAGAAACTGTTTCTCTGGATTCTACGTCTGTTTCATAGTGCATGTTTGAAGTTCCTGCAGTTTTCACTGTAAAACCGAGTTGGAGCTAGAACCTCCCCATATATATGTACGGAGTGGTGTTTGCAACTGAAAAGAAACTTTATGTTCTTAACAAGCTAGGTGAAGGACGGCTTTCACAGACACTTATCTCTCAGTTCTGAGCATGTGGAAATACGTTCGTTCATCTAGCACAAATGGAACCGTTTGCAGGAGAAACTTCTACTCTGGTTTCTCAGTTTCTTTCTAGTGCTGGTTTGATATTCCTGCAGTATTTACAGTAAAACCGATTTGGAGCTACTACCTACGCATATATATGTATGGAATAGAGTTTGCAACTGAAAAGAAACTTTATGTTCCCAACAAGCTACGTGAAGTACGGCTTTCAGACACACATATCTCTCAGTACTGTGCATGTGGAGAGACGTTCGTTCATCTAGCACAAAGTAACGGGTTGCTGGAGAAACTTTTACTCTGGTTTCACAGTCTGTTTCCTAGTGCCGGTTTGAAGTTCCTGCAGTTTTTCACTGTAAAATCGAGTTGGAGCTTGTACCTCCCCTTATATATATATGAAGTGGAGTTTGCAAATGAAAAGAAACTTTTTGTTCCCAAAAAGCAAGGTGAAAGACTGATTTCACCCACACTTATATCTCAGTACTGAGCATGTGGAGAGACGTTCTTTTATCTAGCACAATGTAACGGGTTTCTGGAGAATCTTTTACTCTGGTTTTCAGTCGGCTTCTTAGGGCCGGTTTGAATTTCCTGCAGTTTTCAATGTAAAACCGAGTTGGAGTTCGTACCTCCCCATATATAAGTATGGAGTGGAGTTTGCAACTGAAAAGTAATCTTTATGTTCCCAACCAGGTTGGTGAAGGACGGCTTTCACACACAATTATATCTCAGAACTGAGCAAGTGTAGAGACGTTCGTTCATCTTTTTCAAAGGGAACAGGTTGCAGGAGAAACTTTTACCATGGATTCTCATTGTTTTTCCTTGTGCCGGTTAGAAGTTCCTGCAATTTTCACTGTAAAACCGAGTTGGAGATAGTGCCTCCCCATATATATGTGTGGACTGTTGTTTGCAACTGAAAGGAGAATTTGTGTTCCAAACAAGCTAGGTGAAGGACGTCTTCCACACACACTTATCTCTCAGTACTGAGCATGTGGAGAGACGTTCGTTCATCTAGCACAAAGTGAAAAGTTTGCAGGGGTAACTTTTACTCTGGTTTCTCAGTCTGTTTCCTAGTGCCGGTTTGAATTTCCTGCAGTTTTCACTGTAAAAACGAGTTGGAGCTAGTACCTCCCCATATATATGTAAGGGGCGGGAATTTGCAATTGAAAAGAAGCTTTGTGTTCCCAACAAGCTACGTGAAGGATGGCTTCCTCACACAATTAACTCTCCGAACTGAGCATGTGGAGACACGTTCATTCATCTAGTACAAGGGAACGGGATGCAGTAGAATCTTTTACTCTGTTTTCTCAGTCTTTTTCCTAGTGCCGGTTTGAATTTCCTGCAGTTTTCACTGTAAAATCTAGTTGGAGATAGTACTTCCCCATATATATGTATGGAGTGGAGTTTGCAACTCAAAAGAATCTTTGTGTTCCCAAGAAGCTAGGAGAAGGGCTGCTTTCACACATAAGTTTTTCTCAGAAAGGAGCATGTGGAGAAACGTTCGTTCATCTAGCACAAATGGAACTGGTTGTAGGAGACAATTTTTCTCTGGTTTCTCAGTGTGTTTCCTAGTGCTGGTTTGAAGTTCCTACAGTTTTCACTGTAAAACCGAGTTGGAGCAAGAACCTCTTCATATATATGTATGGAGTGGAGTTTGCCACTGAAAAGAAACTTTGTGTTCCCAAAAAGCAAAGTGATGTTCGGCCTTCACACACACTTATCTCTCAAAACTGAGCATGTGGAGAGATGTTCGTTCATCAAGCACAAACGGAACGGGCTGCAGGGGGAAACAATTTCTCTGGGTTCTCAGCCTGTTCCCTAGTGCCGGTTTGAAATTCCTGCAGTTTTCACTGTAAAACCCAGTTGGAGCTAGAACCTCCCCATATATAAGTATGAACTGGAGTTTGTTTTTGAAAATAATCTATGTGTTCCCTATAAGCTTGATGAAGGACGGCTTTCACACACACTTATCTCTCAGAACTTAGCATGTGGAGAGACTTTCGTTCATCTAGCAATAAGGGATCGGGTTGCAGGAGAAACGTTTTCTCTGGATTCTCAGTGTGTTTCGTAGTGCCTTTTGAAGTTCATGCAGTTTTCACTGTAAAATTGTTTTGGAGCTAGTCCCTCCCCATATATATATATGAATTGGAGTTTGCAACTGGAAAGAAACTTTGTTTTCCCAACAAGCTAATTGAAGTACAGCATTCATACACAGTTATCTCTCAGAACTGAGCATGTGGAGAGACTTTCGTTCATCTAGCACAAAGGGAATGGGTTGCAGGAAAAATTTTACTCTGTTTTCTAAGACTTTTTCCTAGTGCCGTTTTTAATTTCTTGCAGTTTTCACTGTAAAACCGAGTTGGATCTAGTACCTCCCAATACCTATGTATGGAGTTAGTTTGCAACTGAAAAGAAACTTTGTGTTCCCAACAATCTAGGTGAAGGACGGCTTTCACTCACACTTATCACTCAGAACTGAGCATGTGGAGAGACTTTCGTTCATCAAGCACAATGGGAACGGGTTTGAAGGAGAAACTTTAACTCTGGTTTCACAGTCTGTTTCCTTGTGCCTGTTTGAAGTTCCTGCAGTTTTCACTGTAAAACCGATTTGGAGCTAGTACCTCCACATAAATATTTATGGAGTGGAGTTTGAAACTGAAATGAAACTATGTGTTCCAAACAAGCTATGAGAAAGACGGCTTTCACACACACTAATATGTCAGAACTGAGCATGTGGAGAGACGTTTGTTCATCTAGCCCAAATGATCGTTTTGCATGAGAAACTTTTACTCTGTTTTCTCATTCTGTTTCATAGTGCCGGTTTGAAGTTCCTGCAGTTTTCACTGTAAAACCGAGTTGGAGCTAGTACCTCCCCATATATATATATGCAGTGGAGTTTGCAACTGAAAAGAAACTATGTGTTCCCAACAAGCTAGGCGAAAGACGGCTTTCACTAACACTTATCTCTCAGAACTGAGCATGTGGAGAGACATTTATTCATCTAGCACTTAGGGAACTGCTTGCAGGAGAAATTTAACTCTGGTTTTTCAGACTGTTTCCTAGTGCCGTTTTGAAGTTATTGCAGTTTTCACAGTAAAATAGAGTTTTAGCAACTACCTCCCCAAATATATGTATGGAGTAGAGTTTGCAACTGAAAAGAAGCTTTGGGTTCCCAACAAGTTAGATGAAGTTCGGCTTTCACACAGACATATCTCTCAGAACTGAGCATGTGGAGAGACGTTCGTTCATCTAGCACAAATGGAACTGGTTGCAGGAGAAACTTTTTCTCTGGTTTTCAGTGTGTTTCCTATTACCTGTTTTTAAGTTCCCGCAGTATTCACTGTAAAACCGATTTGGTGCTTGTACCTACCAGTATATATGTATGGAAATGAGATTGCAATTTAAAAGAAACTTAGTCTTCCCAATAAGATAGATATAGGACGGCTTTCAGACACACTTATGTCTGAGAAATTAGCATGTGGAGATACTTTCGTTCAACTTGCAAAAAGGGATCGGGTTGCAGGAGCAACTTTTTCTCTGATTTCTCAGTGTGATTCCTAGAGCTGGTTTGAAGTTCCTCCAGTTTTACCTGTAAAACCGAGTTGGTGCTTTTACCTCCACATATATATGTATGGAGTGGAGTTTGCAACAGAAAAGAAACTTTGTGTTCCCAACAAGCTAGGTGAAGGATGGCATTCACACACACATAACTCTCAGAACAGAGCATTTGGAAAGACGATCGTTCATGTAGCCCAAAGGGTATGGGATGCAGTAGAAACATTTACTCGGGGTTCTCAGCCTGTTTCCTAGTGCCGGTTTGAGTTTCCTGCAGTTTTCACTGTAAAAGCGAGTTGGAGCTAGTATTTCCCCATATATATGTATGGATTGGAGTTTGCATCTAAAAAGAAACTTTGTGTTCCCAACAAGATAGGTAAAGGACGGCTTTAACACGCAATTATGTCTCAGAACAGACTATGTGGAGAGACGTTCGTTCATCAAGCACAAAGGCAACGAGTTGCAGGAGAAACAATTTCCCTGGTTTTCTCAGTGTGTTTCCTAGTGCCGGTTTCAAGTTCCTGCAATTTTCACTAAAAATCGTGATGGATCTTGTACCACCCCATATATATTTACGGAGTGGTGTTTGCAACTGGAGAGAAACTTTGTGTTCCCAAAAAGCTAAGTGAAGGACGTCTTTCACACACACTTATCTCTCAGTCCTGAGCATGTGGTGAGACGTTCGTTCATCTAGCACAAAGTAACGGGTTGCAGGAGAAACTTTTACTCCGGTTTCTCAGTGTGTTTCCTACTGCCGGTATGAATTTCCTTCAGTTTTCACTGTAAAACCGAGTTGGAGCTAGTACCTCCCCATATATATGTATGGAGTGGAGTTTGCAACTGAAAAGAATCTTTATTTTCCCAACCAGCTAGGTGAAGGGCGGCTTTCACACACACATATCTCTCAGAACTGAGCATGTGGAAAGACGTTCGTTCATCTAGCACAAAGGGAAAGGGTTGCAGGAAAAACGTTTACTCTTCTTTCTCAGTGTGTTTCAGAGTGCCGGTTTGAAGTTCCTGCAGTTTTCACTGTAAAAGATTGTTGGAATATTAAATCACCATATATTCCTATGGAGTGGAATTTGCAACTGAAAAGTTTCTTTGTGTTCCCAACAAGCTAGGTGAAGGACGGCTTTCACACACAATTTTCTCTGAGAACGGAGCATGTGGAGAGACGTTCGTTCATCTAGCACAAATGGAACGGGTTGCAGGAGAAACTGTTACTCTGGATTCTAAGTCTGTTTCATAGTGCATATTTGAAGTTCCTGCAGGTTTCACAGTAAAACCGAGTTGGAGATAAAACCACCCCATATATATGTACGGAGTGGAGTTTGCAACTGAAAAGAATCTTTATGTTCTTAACAAGCTAGGTGAAGGATGGCTTTCACACACACTTATCTCTCAGTACTGAGCATGTGGAAAGACGTTCGTTCATCTAGCACAAACGGATCGGGTTGCAGGAGAAAAGTTTTCTCTGGATTCTCAGTGTGTTTCCTAGTGCGTGTTTGAAGTTCCTTCTGTTTTCACTGTAAAATCGAGTTGGAGCTAGTACCAGCCCATATATATATATGAAGTGGAGTTTGCAACTGTAAAGAAACTTTATTTTCCCTACCAGCTATGTGAAGGACGGCTTTCACACACAAATATCTCTCAGTACTGAGCATGTGGAAAGACGTTCGTTCATCTAGCACAAATGGAATGGGTTGCAGGAAAACCTTTTACTCTTGTTTCTCAGTGTGTTTCCTAGTGCCGGTTTTAAGTTCCTGCAGTTTTCACTGTAAAACAGATTTGGAGCTAGTACCTCACCATATATTTGTATGGAGTGGAGTTTGCAACTGAAAAGAATCTTTGTGTTCCCAACAAGCTAGGTGAAGGACGGCTTTTACACACTTTTCTCTCAGAATGGAGCATGTGGAGAGACGTTCTTTCATCTAGCACAAAGGGAACGGGTTGCAGGAGAAACTGTTTCTCTGGATTCTACGTCTGTTTCATAGTGCATGTTTGAAGTTCCTGCAGTTTTCACTGTAAAACCGAGTTGGAGCTAGAACCTCCCCATATATATGTACGGAGTGGTGTTTGCAACTGAAAAGAAACTTTATGTTCTTAACAAGCTAGGTGAAGGACGGCTTTCACAGACACTTATCTCTCAGTTCTGAGCATGTGGAAATACGTTCGTTCATCTAGCACAAATGGAACCGTTTGCAGGAGAAACTTCTACTCTGGTTTCTCAGTTTCTTTCTAGTGCTGGTTTGATATTCCTGCAGTATTTACAGTAAAACCGATTTGGAGCTACTACCTACGCATATATATGTATGGAATAGAGTTTGCAACTGAAAAGAAACTTTATGTTCCCAACAAGCTACGTGAAGTACGGCTTTCAGACACACATATCTCTCAGTACTGTGCATGTGGAGAGACGTTCGTTCATCTAGCACAAAGTAACGGGTTGCTGGAGAAACTTTTACTCTGGTTTCACAGTCTGTTTCCTAGTGCCGGTTTGAAGTTCCTGCAGTTTTCACTGTAAAATCGAGTTGGAGCTTGTACCTCCCCTTATATATATATGAAGTGGAGTTTGCAAATGAAAAGAAACTTTTTGTTCCCAAAAAGCAAGGTGAAAGACTGATTTCACCCACACTTATATCTCAGTACTGAGCATGTGGAGAGACGTTCTTTTATCTAGCACAATGTAACGGGTTTCTGGAGAATCTTTTACTCTGGTTTTTCAGTCGGCTTCTTAGGGCCGGTTTGAATTTCCTGCAGTTTTCAATGTAAAACCGAGTTGGAGTTCGTACCTCCCCATATATAAGTATGGAGTGGAGTTTGCAACTGAAAAGTAATCTTTATGTTCCCAACCAGGTTGGTGAAGGACGGCTTTCACACACAATTATATCTCAGAACTGAGCAAGTGTAGAGACGTTCGTTCATCTTTTTCAAAGGGAACAGGTTGCAGGAGAAACTTTTACCATGGATTCTCATTGTTTTTCCTTGTGCCGGTTAGAAGTTCCTGCAATTTTCACTGTAAAACCGAGTTGGAGATAGTGCCTCCCCATATATATGTGTGGACTGTTGTTTGCAACTGAAAGGAGAATTTGTGTTCCAAACAAGCTAGGTGAAGGACGTCTTCCACACACACTTATCTCTCAGTACTGAGCATGTGGAGAGACGTTCGTTCATCTAGCACAAAGTGAAAAGTTTGCAGGGGTAACTTTTACTCTGGTTTCTCAGTCTGTTTCCTAGTGCCGGTTTGAATTTCCTGCAGTTTTCACTGTAAAAACGAGTTGGAGCTAGTACCTCCCCATATATATGTAAGGGGCGGGAATTTGCAATTGAAAAGAAGCTTTGTGTTCCCAACAAGCTACGTGAAGGATGGCTTCCTCACACAATTAACTCTCCGAACTGAGCATGTGGAGACACGTTCATTCATCTAGTACAAAGGGAACGGGATGCAGTAGAATCTTTTACTCTGTTTTCTCAGTCTTTTTCCTAGTGCCGGTTTGAATTTCCTGCAGTTTTCACTGTAAAATCTAGTTGGAGATAGTACTTCCCCATATATATGTATGGAGTGGAGTTTGCAACTCAAAAGTATCTTTGTGTTCCCAAGAAGCTAGGAGAAGGGCTGCTTTCACACATAAGTTTTTCTCAGAAAGGAGCATGTGGAGAAACGTTCGTTCATCTAGCACAAATGGAACTGGTTGTAGGAGACAATTTTTCTCTGGTTTCTCAGTGTGTTTCCTAGTGCTGGTTTGAAGTTCCTACAGTTTTCACTGTAAAACCAAGTTGGAGCAAGAACCTCTTCATATATATGTATGGAGTGGAGTTTGCCACTGAAAAGAAACTTTGTGTTCCCAAAAAGCAAAGTGATGTTCGGCCTTCACACACACTTATCTCTCAAAACTGAGCATGTGGAGAGATGTTCGTTCATCAAGCACAAACGGAACGGGCTGCAGGGGAAACAATTTCTCTGGGTTCTCAGCCTGTTCCCTAGTGCCGGTTTGAAATTCCTGCAGTTTTCACTGTAAAACCCAGTTGGAGCTAGAACCTCCCCATATATAAGTATGAACTGGAGTTTGTTTTTGAAAATAATCTATGTGTTCCCTATAAGCTTGATGAAGGACGGCTTTCACACACACTTATCTCTCAGAACTTAGCATGTGGAGAGACTTTCGTTCATCTAGCAATAAGGGATCGGGTTGCAGGAGAAACGTTTTCTCTGGATTCTCAGTGTGTTTCGTAGTGCCTTTTTGAAGTTCATGCAGTTTTCACTGTAAAATTGTTTTGGAGCTAGTCCCTCCCCATATATATATATGAATTGGAGTTTGCAACTGGAAAGAAACTTTGTTTTCCCAACAAGCTAATTGAAGTACAGCATTCATACACAGTTATCTCTCAGAACTGAGCATGTGGAGAGACTTTCGTTCATCTAGCACAAAGGGAATGGGTTGCAGGAAAAATTTTACTCTGTTTTCTAAGACTTTTTCCTAGTGCCGTTTTTAATTTCTTGCAGTTTTCACTGTAAAACCGAGTTGGATCTAGTACCTCCCAATACCTATGTATGGAGTTAGTTTGCAACTGAAAAGAAACTTTGTGTTCCCAACAATCTAGGTGAAGGACGGCTTTCACTCACACTTATCACTCAGAACTGAGCATGTGGAGAGACTTTCGTTCATCAAGCACAATGGGAACGGGTTGAAGGGGAAACTTTAACTCTGGTTTCACAGTCTGTTTCCTTGTGCCTGTTTGAAGTTCCTGCAGTTTTCACTGTAAAACCGATTTGGAGCTAGTACCTCCACATAAATATTTATGGAGTGGAGTTTGAAACTGAAATGAAACTATGTGTTCCAAACAAGCTATGAGAAAGACGGCTTTCACACACACTAATATGTCAGAACTGAGCATGTGGAGAGACGTTTGTTCATCTAGCCCAAATGATCGTTTTGCATGAGAAACTTTTACTCTGTTTTCTCATTCTGTTTCATAGTGCCGGTTTGAAGTTCCTGCAGTTTTCACTGTAAAACCGAGTTGGAGCTAGTACCTCCCCATATATATATATGCAGTGGAGTTTGCAACTGAAAAGAAACTATGTGTTCCCAACAAGCTAGGCGAAAGACGGCTTTCACTAACACTTATCTCTCAGAACTGAGCATGTGGAGAGACATTTATTCATCTAGCACTTAGGGAACTGCTTGCAGGAGAAATTTAACTCTGGTTTTTCAGACTGTTTCCTAGTGCCGTTTTGAAGTTATTGCAGTTTTCACAGTAAAATAGAGTTTTAGCAACTACCTCCCCATATATATGTATGGAGTAGAGTTTGCAACTGAAAAGAAGCTTTGTGTTCCCGACAAGTTAGATGAAGTTCGGCTTTCACACAGACATATCTCTCAGAACTGAGCATGTGGAGAGACGTTCGTTCATCTAGCACAAATGGAACTGGTTGCAGGAGAAACTTTTTCTCTGGTTTTCAGTGGTGTTTCCTATTACCTGTTTTAAGTTCCCGCAGTATTCACTGTAAAACCGATTTGGTGCTTGTACCTACCAGTATATATGTATGGAAATGAGATTGCAATTTAAAAGAAACTTAGTCTTCCCAATAAGATAGATATAGGACGGCTTTCAGACACACTTATGTCTGAGAAATTAGCATGTGGAGATACTTTCGTTCAACTTGCAAAAAGGGATCGGGTTGCAGGAGCAACTTTTTCTCTGATTTCTCAGTGTGATTCCTAGAGCTGGTTTGAAGTTCCTCCAGTTTTACCTGTAAAACCGAGTTGGTGCTTTTACCTCCACATATATATGTATGGAGTGGAGTTTGCAACAGAAAAGAAACTTTGTGTTCCCAACAAGCTAGGTGAAGGATGGCATTCACACACACATAACTCTCAGAACAGAGCATTTGGAAAGACGATCGTTCATGTAGCCCAAAGGGTATGGGATGCAGTAGAAACATTTACTCGGGGTTCTCAGCCTGTTTCCTAGTGCCGGTTTGAGTTTCCTGCAGTTTTCACTGTAAAAGCGAGTTGGAGCTAGTATTTCCCCATATATATGTATGGATTGGAGTTTGCATCTAAAAAGAAACTTTGTGTTCCCAACAAGATAGGTAAAGGACGGCTTTAACACGCAATTATGTCTCAGAACAGACTATGTGGAGAGACGTTCGTTCATCAAGCACAAAGGCAACGAGTTGCAGGAGAAACAATTTCCCTGGTTTCTCAGTGTGTTTCCTAGTGCCGGTTTCAAGTTCCTGCAATTTTCACTAAAAATCGTGATGGATCTTGTACCACCCCATATATATTTACGGAGTGGTGTTTGCAACTGGAGAGAAACTTTGTGTTCCCAAAAAGCTAAGTGAAGGACGTCTTTCACACACACTTATCTCTCAGTCCTGAGCATGTGGTGAGACGTTCGTTCATCTAGCACAAAGTAACGGGTTGCAGGAGAAACTTTTACTCCGGTTTCTCAGTGTGTTTCCTACTGCCGGTATGAATTTCCTTCAGTTTTCACTGTAAAACCGAGTTGGAGCTAGTACCTCCCCATATATATGTATGGAGTGGAGTTTGCAACTGAAAAGAATCTTTATTTTCCCAACCAGCTAGGTGAAGGGCGGCTTTCACACACACATATCTCTCAGAACTGAGCATGTGGAAAGACGTTCGTTCATCTAGCACAAAGGGAAAGGGTTGCAGGAAAAACGTTTACTCTTCTTTCTCAGTGTGTTTCAGAGTGCCGGTTTGAAGTTCCTGCAGTTTTCACTGTAAAAGATTGTTGGAGTATTAAATCACCATATATTCCTATGGAGTGGAATTTGCAACTGAAAAGTTTCTTTGTGTTCCCAACAAGCTAGGTGAAGGACGGCTTTCACACACAATTTTCTCTGAGAACGGAGCATGTGGAGAGACGTTCGTTCATCTAGCACAAATGGAACGGGTTGCAGGAGAAACTGTTACTCTGGATTCTAAGTCTGTTTCATAGTGCATATTTGAAGTTCCTGCAGGTTTCACAGTAAAACCGAGTTGGAGATAAAACCACCCCATATATATGTACGGAGTGGAGTTTGCAACTGAAAAGAATCTTTATGTTCTTAACAAGCTAGGTGAAGGATGGCTTTCACACACACTTATCTCTCAGTACTGAGCATGTGGAAAGACGTTCGTTCATCTAGCACAAACGGATCGGGTTGCAGGAGAAAAGTTTTCTCTGGATTCTCAGTGTGTTTCCTAGTGCGTGTTTGAAGTTCCTTCTGTTTTCACTGTAAAATCGAGTTGGAGCTAGTACCAGCCCATATATATATATGAAGTGGAGTTTGCAACTGTAAAGAAACTTTATTTTCCCTACCAGCTATGTGAAGGACGGCTTTCACACACAAATATCTCTCAGTACTGAGCATGTGGAAAGACGTTCGTTCATCTAGCACAAATGGAATGGGTTGCAGGAAAACCTTTTACTCTTGTTTCTCAGTGTGTTTCCTAGTGCCGGTTTTAAGTTCCTGCAGTTTTCACTGTAAAACAGATTTGGAGCTAGTACCTCACCATATATTTGTATGGAGTGGAGTTTGCAACTGAAAAGAATCTTTGTGTTCCCAACAAGCTAGGTGAAGGACGGCTTTTACACACTTTTCTCTCAGAATGGAGCATGTGGAGAGACGTTCTTTCATCTAGCACAAAGGGAACGGGTTGCAGGAGAAACTGTTTCTCTGGATTCTACGTCTGTTTCATAGTGCATGTTTGAAGTTCCTGCAGTTTTCACTGTAAAACCGAGTTGGAGCTAGAACCTCCCCATATATATGTACGGAGTGGTGTTTGCAACTGAAAAGAAACTTTATGTTCTTAACAAGCTAGGTGAAGGACGGCTTTCACAGACACTTATCTCTCAGTTCTGAGCATGTGGAAATACGTTCGTTCATCTAGCACAAATGGAACCGTTTGCAGGAGAAACTTCTACTCTGGTTTCTCAGTTTCTTTCTAGTGCTGGTTTGATATTCCTGCAGTATTTACAGTAAAACCGATTTGGAGCTACTACCTACGCATATATATGTATGGAATAGAGTTTGCAACTGAAAAGAAACTTTATGTTCCCAACAAGCTACGTGAAGTACGGCTTTCAGACACACATATCTCTCAGTACTGTGCATGTGGAGAGACGTTCGTTCATCTAGCACAAAGTAACGGGTTGCTGGAGAAACTTTTACTCTGGTTTCACAGTCTGTTTCCTAGTGCCGGTTTGAAGTTCCTGCAGTTTTCACTGTAAAATCGAGTTGGAGCTTGTACCTCCCCTTATATATATATGAAGTGGAGTTTGCAAATGAAAAGAAACTTTTTGTTCCCAAAAAGCAAGGTGAAAGACTGATTTCACCCACACTTATATCTCAGTACTGAGCATGTGGAGAGACGTTCTTTTATCTAGCACAATGTAACGGGTTTCTGGAGAATCTTTTACTCTGGTTTTTCAGTCGGCTTCTTAGGGCCGGTTTGAATTTCCTGCAGTTTTCAATGTAAAACCGAGTTGGAGTTCGTACCTCCCCATATATAAGTATGGAGTGGAGTTTGCAACTGAAAAGAATCTTTATGTTCCCAACCAGGTTGGTGAAGGACGGCTTTCACACACAATTATATCTCAGAACTGAGCAAGTGTAGAGACGTTCGTTCATCTTTTTCAAAGGGAACAGGTTGCAGGAGAAACTTTTACCATGGATTCTCATTGTTTTTCCTTGTGCCGGTTAGAAGTTCCTGCAATTTTCACTGTAAAACCGAGTTGGAGATAGTGCCTCCCCATATATATGTGTGGACTGTTGTTTGCAACTGAAAGGAGAATTTGTGTTCCAAACAAGCTAGGTGAAGGACGTCTTCCACACACACTTATCTCTCAGTACTGAGCATGTGGAGAGACGTTCGTTCATCTAGCACAAAGTGAAAAGTTTGCAGGGGTAACTTTTACTCTGGTTTCTCAGTCTGTTTCCTAGTGCCGGTTTGAATTTCCTGCAGTTTTCACTGTAAAAACGAGTTGGAGCTAGTACCTCCCCATATATATGTAAGGGGCGGGATTTGCAATTGAAAAGAAGCTTTGTGTTCCCAACAAGCTACGTGAAGGATGGCTTCCTCACACAATTAACTCTCCGAACTGAGCATGTGGAGACACGTTCATTCATCTAGTACAAAGGGAACGGGATGCAGTAGAATCTTTTACTCTGTTTTCTCAGTCTTTTTCCTAGTGCCGGTTTGAATTTCCTGCAGTTTTCACTGTAAAATCTAGTTGGAGATAGTACTTCCCCATATATATGTATGGAGTGGAGTTTGCAACTCAAAAGTATCTTTGTGTTCCCAAGAAGCTAGGAGAAGGGCTGCTTTCACACATAAGTTTTTCTCAGAAAGGAGCATGTGGAGAAACGTTCGTTCATCTAGCACAAATGGAACTGGTTGTAGGAGACAATTTTTCTCTGGTTTCTCAGTGTGTTTCCTAGTGCTGGTTTGAAGTTCCTACAGTTTTCACTGTAAAACCAAGTTGGAGCAAGAACCTCTTCATATATATGTATGGAGTGGAGTTTGCCACTGAAAAGAAACTTTGTGTTCCCAAAAAGCAAAGTGATGTTCGGCCTTCACACACACTTATCTCTCAAAACTGAGCATGTGGAGAGATGTTCGTTCATCAAGCACAAACGGAACGGGCTGCAGGGGAAACAATTTCTCTGGGTTCTCAGCCTGTTCCCTAGTGCCGGTTTGAAATTCCTGCAGTTTTCACTGTAAAACCCAGTTGGAGCTAGAACCTCCCCATATATAAGTATGAACTGGAGTTTGTTTTTGAAAATAATCTATGTGTTCCCTATAAGCTTGATGAAGGACGGCTTTCACACACACTTATCTCTCAGAACTTAGCATGTGGAGAGACTTTCGTTCATCTAGCAATAAGGGATCGGGTTGCAGGAGAAACGTTTTCTCTGGATTCTCAGTGTGTTTCGTAGTGCCTTTTTGAAGTTCATGCAGTTTTCACTGTAAAATTGTTTTGGAGCTAGTCCCTCCCCATATATATATATGAATTGGAGTTTGCAACTGGAAAGAAACTTTGTTTTCCCAACAAGCTAATTGAAGTACAGCATTCATACACAGTTATCTCTCAGAACTGAGCATGTGGAGAGACTTTCGTTCATCTAGCACAAAGGGAATGGGTTGCAGGAAAAATTTTACTCTGTTTTCTAAGACTTTTTCCTAGTGCCGTTTTTAATTTCTTGCAGTTTTCACTGTAAAACCGAGTTGGATCTAGTACCTCCCAATACCTATGTATGGAGTTAGTTTGCAACTGAAAAGAAACTTTGTGTTCCCAACAATCTAGGTGAAGGACGGCTTTCACTCACACTTATCACTCAGAACTGAGCATGTGGAGAGACTTTCGTTCATCAAGCACAATGGGAACGGGTTGAAGGGAAACTTTAACTCTGGTTTCACAGTCTGTTTCCTTGTGCCTGTTTGAAGTTCCTGCAGTTTTCACTGTAAAACCGATTTGGAGCTAGTACCTCCACATAAATATTTATGGAGTGGAGTTTGAAACTGAAATGAAACTATGTGTTCCAAACAAGCTATGAGAAAGACGGCTTTCACACACACTAATATGTCAGAACTGAGCATGTGGAGAGACGTTTGTTCATCTAGCCCAAATGATCGTTTTGCATGAGAAACTTTTACTCTGTTTTCTCATTCTGTTTCATAGTGCCGGTTTGAAGTTCCTGCAGTTTTCACTGTAAAACCGAGTTGGAGCTAGTACCTCCCCATATATATATATGCAGTGGAGTTTGCAACTGAAAAGAAACTATGTGTTCCCAACAAGCTAGGCGAAAGACGGCTTTCACTAACACTTATCTCTCAGAACTGAGCATGTGGAGAGACATTTATTCATCTAGCACTTAGGGAACTGCTTGCAGGAGAAATTTAACTCTGGTTTTTCAGACTGTTTCCTAGTGCCGTTTTGAAGTTATTGCAGTTTTCACAGTAAAATAGAGTTTTAGCAACTACCTCCCCATATATATGTATGGAGTAGAGTTTGCAACTGAAAAGAAGCTTTGGGTTCCCAACAAGTTAGATGAAGTTCGGCTTTCACACAGACATATCTCTCAGAACTGAGCATGTGGAGAGACGTTCGTTCATCTAGCACAAATGGAACTGGTTGCAGGAGAAACTTTTTCTCTGGTTTTCAGTGTGTTTCCTATTACCTGTTTTAAGTTCCCGCAGTATTCACTGTAAAACCGATTTGGTGCTTGTACCTACCAGTATATATGTATGGAAATGAGATTGCAATTTAAAAGAAACTTAGTCTTCCCAATAAGATAGATATAGGACGGCTTTCAGACACACTTATGTCTGAGAAATTAGCATGTGGAGATACTTTCGTTCAACTTGCAAAAAGGGATCGGGTTGCAGGAGCAACTTTTTCTCTGATTTCTCAGTGTGATTCCTAGAGCTGGTTTGAAGTTCCTCCAGTTTTACCTGTAAAACCGAGTTGGTGCTTTTACCTCCACATATATATGTATGGAGTGGAGTTTGCAACAGAAAAGAAACTTTGTGTTCCCAACAAGCTAGGTGAAGGATGGCATTCACACACACATAACTCTCAGAACAGAGCATTTGGAAAGACGATCGTTCATGTAGCCCAAAGGGTATGGGATGCAGTAGAAACATTTACTCGGGGTTCTCAGCCTGTTTCCTAGTGCCGGTTTGAGTTTCCTGCAGTTTTCACTGTAAAAGCGAGTTGGAGCTAGTATTTCCCCATATATATGTATGGATTGGAGTTTGCATCTAAAAAGAAACTTTGTGTTCCCAACAAGATAGGTAAAGGACGGCTTTAACACGCAATTATGTCTCAGAACAGACTATGTGGAGAGACGTTCGTTCATCAAGCACAAAGGCAACGAGTTGCAGGAGAAACAATTTCCCTGGTTTCTCAGTGTGTTTCCTAGTGCCGGTTTCAAGTTCCTGCAATTTTCACTAAAAATCGTGATGGATCTTGTACCACCCCATATATATTTACGGAGTGGTGTTTGCAACTGGAGAGAAACTTTGTGTTCCCAAAAAGCTAAGTGAAGGACGTCTTTCACACACACTTATCTCTCAGTCCTGAGCATGTGGTGAGACGTTCGTTCATCTAGCACAAAGTAACGGGTTGCAGGAGAAACTTTTACTCCGGTTTCTCAGTGTGTTTCCTACTGCCGGTATGAATTTCCTTCAGTTTTCACTGTAAAACCGAGTTGGAGCTAGTACCTCCCCATATATATGTATGGAGTGGAGTTTGCAACTGAAAAGAATCTTTATTTTCCCAACCAGCTAGGTGAAGGGCGGCTTTCACACACACATATCTCTCAGAACTGAGCATGTGGAAAGACGTTCGTTCATCTAGCACAAAGGGAAAGGGTTGCAGGAAAAACGTTTACTCTTCTTTCTCAGTGTGTTTCAGAGTGCCGGTTTGAAGTTCCTGCAGTTTTCACTGTAAAAGATTGTTGGAGTATTAAATCACCATATATTCCTATGGAGTGGAATTTGCAACTGAAAAGTTTCTTTGTGTTCCCAACAAGCTAGGTGAAGGACGGCTTTCACACACAATTTTCTCTGAGAACGGAGCATGTGGAGAGACGTTCGTTCATCTAGCACAAATGGAACGGGTTGCAGGAGAAACTGTTACTCTGGATTCTAAGTCTGTTTCATAGTGCATATTTGAAGTTCCTGCAGGTTTCACAGTAAAACCGAGTTGGAGATAAAACCACCCCATATATATGTACGGAGTGGAGTTTGCAACTGAAAAGAATCTTTATGTTCTTAACAAGCTAGGTGAAGGATGGCTTTCACACACACTTATCTCTCAGTACTGAGCATGTGGAAAGACGTTCGTTCATCTAGCACAAACGGATCGGGTTGCAGGAGAAAAGTTTTCTCTGGATTCTCAGTGTGTTTCCTAGTGCGTGTTTGAAGTTCCTTCTGTTTTCACTGTAAAATCGAGTTGGAGCTAGTACCAGCCCATATATATATATGAAGTGGAGTTTGCAACTGTAAAGAAACTTTATTTTCCCTACCAGCTATGTGAAGGACGGCTTTTCACACACAAATATCTCTCAGTACTGAGCATGTGGAAAGACGTTCGTTCATCTAGCACAAATGGAATGGGTTGCAGGAAAACCTTTTACTCTTGTTTCTCAGTGTGTTTCCTAGTGCCGGTTTTAAGTTCCTGCAGTTTTCACTGTAAAACAGATTTGGAGCTAGTACCTCACCATATATTTGTATGGAGTGGAGTTTGCAACTGAAAAGAATCTTTGTGTTCCCAACAAGCTAGGTGAAGGACGGCTTTTACACACTTTTCTCTCAGAATGGAGCATGTGGAGAGACGTTCTTTCATCTAGCACAAAGGGAACGGGTTGCAGGAGAAACTGTTTCTCTGGATTCTACGTCTGTTTCATAGTGCATGTTTGAAGTTCCTGCAGTTTTCACTGTAAAACCGAGTTGGAGCTAGAACCTCCCCATATATATGTACGGAGTGGTGTTTGCAACTGAAAAGAAACTTTATGTTCTTAACAAGCTAGGTGAAGGACGGCTTTCACAGACACTTATCTCTCAGTTCTGAGCATGTGGAAATACGTTCGTTCATCTAGCACAAATGGAACCGTTTGCAGGAGAACTTCTACTCTGGTTTCTCAGTTTCTTTCTAGTGCTGGTTTGATATTCCTGCAGTATTTACAGTAAAACCGATTTGGAGCTACTACCTACGCATATATATGTATGGAATAGAGTTTGCAACTGAAAAGAAACTTTATGTTCCCAACAAGCTACGTGAAGTACGGCTTTCAGACACACATATCTCTCAGTACTGTGCATGTGGAGAGACGTTCGTTCATCTAGCACAAAGTAACGGGTTGCTGGAGAAACTTTTACTCTGGTTTCACAGTCTGTTTCCTAGTGCCGGTTTGAAGTTCCTGCAGTTTTCACTGTAAAATCGAGTTGGAGCTTGTACCTCCCCTTATATATATATGAAGTGGAGTTTGCAAATGAAAAGAAACTTTTTGTTCCCAAAAAGCAAGGTGAAAGACTGATTTCACCCACACTTATATCTCAGTACTGAGCATGTGGAGAGACGTTCTTTTATCTAGCACAATGTAACGGGTTTCTGGAGAATCTTTTACTCTGGTTTTTCAGTCGGCTTCTTAGGGCCGGTTTGAATTTCCTGCAGTTTTTCAATGTAAAACCGAGTTGGAGTTCGTACCTCCCCATATATAAGTATGGAGTGGAGTTTGCAACTGAAAAGTAATCTTTATGTTCCCAACCAGGTTGGTGACGGACGGCTTTCACACACAATTATATCTCAGAACTGAGCAAGTGTAGAGACGTTCGTTCATCTTTTTCAAAGGGAACAGGTTGCAGGAGAAACTTTTACCATGGATTCTCATTGTTTTTCCTTGTGCCGGTTAGAAGTTCCTGCAATTTTCACTGTAAAACCGAGTTGGAGATAGTGCCTCCCCATATATATGTGTGGACTGTTGTTTGCAACTGAAAGGAGAATTTGTGTTCCAAACAAGCTAGGTGAAGGACGTCTTCCACACACACTTATCTCTCAGTACTGAGCATGTGGAGAGACGTTCGTTCATCTAGCACAAAGTGAAAAGTTTGCAGGGGTAACTTTTACTCTGGTTTCTCAGTCTGTTTCCTAGTGCCGGTTTGAATTTCCTGCAGTTTTCACTGTAAAAACGAGTTGGAGCTAGTACCTCCCCATATATATGTAAGGGGCGGGATTTGCAATTGAAAAGAAGCTTTGTGTTCCCAACAAGCTACGTGAAGGATGGCTTCCTCACACAATTAACTCTCCGAACTGAGCATGTGGAGACACGTTCATTCATCTAGTACAAAGGGAACGGGATGCAGTAGAATCTTTTACTCTGTTTTCTCAGTCTTTTTCCTAGTGCCGGTTTGAATTTCCTGCAGTTTTCACTGTAAAATCTAGTTGGAGATAGTACTTCCCCATATATATGTATGGAGTGGAGTTTGCAACTCAAAAGTATCTTTGTGTTCCCAAGAAGCTAGGAGAAGGGCTGCTTTCACACATAAGTTTTTCTCAGAAAGGAGCATGTGGAGAAACGTTCGTTCATCTAGCACAAATGGAACTGGTTGTAGGAGACAATTTTTCTCTGGTTTCTCAGTGTGTTTCCTAGTGCTGGTTTGAAGTTCCTACAGTTTTCACTGTAAAACCAAGTTGGAGCAAGAACCTCTTCATATATATGTATGGAGTGGAGTTTGCCACTGAAAAGAAACTTTGTGTTCCCAAAAAGCAAAGTGATGTTCGGCCTTCACACACACTTATCTCTCAAAACTGAGC